>NW_022702649.1:148261-180356 GCF_011630105.1 Anneissia japonica | reverse complement strand
ATTTTACCGATGATCACAAGTAAATCAATGGTTAGGGACACATATATAAAAAGTCATAAGAATGGAATCAAATTTATATTTAAAAAATATGTTTTTGTTGTACCAGTAAGCATATTTGCAAGAAACCCTGAGCTTTTCAAGTGAAAAAAGGACCGTTTGAAATGAAAATATACAGTATGTTGATTGAAAAAAAAAAAAAAAAAATCAGATTTTCCCCAAAAAGTGATGAGGGAGCGGGTGATAAACTAATAATTTTTTTTATGGGGCCTAATATACATTTTAGTCATAATATATTTTTATGTACTATGATCTCCGTGTAAAATGGTACATCACCCTCATTTAATTAAAGTAAATACATGATTTCTATGTTTAGAAATTAAAACAAATCAACTAAGCTTGTTACCTTAAAACAAAAACAAACATGGGCCATATCAAAGCCAGTAGGCCTATATAGAAGCACAATTTATACTTACTTGAATGCTATTAAACTGTCTCGAATTGCAATATTATTATACATAGATATTATCATATCATATATGCGTTCAGTTTTATTTAATTCGCTAAGGATATCCTGCGATAAACATTTTCCCAATTCTTTCGATGTTAATCAAATCTTTCGACGTCATTATGTAAATGTCAAGCGAATCTAACGGTTTCATTTAAAAGAGTATACATGATTTTGATCAACAAGCATTTTTAATTATTTATATCAGTATTTGTATTTTCCTCGCTAGGCATACGTTGGTAGGCCTATCATTGCAGCCACATTCTTTTCTAATTTAGTAGACGTATGCTCAACACACGTACGAAGGCTCATGCTTGCTATGACGTACGAAGCTTAAGTTTCTAGCTTTTAATCGTATTGGACAATTATATAGCATTTCATGTATTACTGTTCATGTATGCTAGCATATATCATTCTGAACTGATATTATTCCGTGTACTGACCCCGGCATAGGTATGTGAAATTGATACATCATGACTGATACATCTCAAGTTTATCAGGTTTATTTCAAATAGAAGTTCAACATTAGATTTGTCTTAAAAGTTGGTGCGTATGTCTGTAATGAATTGAGACTACTTATGTAATTTGGGCCGATATTTGATGTCTTTATTAACCGGTGAGGTGACAAGGAAGCCATTATATGGGTTATTCTCCTACCTTCATCGCTTTACCTATTATGGATTTTAATGTATTATGTTAAAGAAAATAAATGAAAAATGAAAGGAAGGGTGACCGTAAATGTATAAGACTACTGTGAATGAAAGAATCGGATGAAGTGAGGGGAACAGTAACTATATGGAGGAAAGCATTTAATGAACAAGAAAGAAAGTAGGTCATTTATAAACGAATAGAGGACACATTCAGCGGGAAGGAGGGCAACGGCAGAGGACAAACAGTATAGGCGGGAATATTACAGGAACAGTAGAAAAATAACGACAAGTAACGCCTACAGAAAAGAAAGGCTCTAACACCAACGACAAAGATAGTCGAAGATAATTACAGGAGAAAGCGCATTCCTTCATATAATTTTTTTTTATAAGAACACATTTTATAAGAACACTGAAGCCGAAACTGCTTAAAAATTAAGAACGAAATAAGAAAAAATTGAGCTGAGGTAAAATGTCTAGTGAGGTTTTATTTGTTTTTTTTTTAAATAGAAAAAAACCAACAAATCTATCTGTACCTTACTTGAAGTAGGTGTGACTCTGTCATACCCTCTATAATACAGTACAGTAATATACTGCTGTAAAATGATAATTTTCTATGTTTAAAAAGTGTGTAAAATAAGAATAAAATAAGAACGTTTTAAGATTGTAATCGGCAAAAAAATAAAATCACTGAGCCTGGGCAAAATGTTACTGGTTCTTAAAAAAAAATAAAAAAGAGGGTAGGATATGTTTAAATAGTTTAAAACTAAAACTGAGGTATTTGAAGGCAGAGCAGTGGCATACCTCTGTTAATAGGTTTTGGCGTTCGGGTGAAGTGAATAAAGGAAACGCTTGATCATCTCCATTGTTAAAGGGGCCTACAAGTATTAGAGGACATAGTTAAAAACCTTTTGTATAAAATCTGTGACAACAATTAAAGTATGGATGAAGTAAAGGAATGGATGACAACGGTATTTGAGATGGTAAAATTGGACATTTTTGGAAGGTACTGTAAAAAATGAAAATGTTGATAGAAAAAGAATGACAAAAATGTGAAATTTATTTAAATTTCAGATGTAGAGCAGCACACGATGCATGCAACAGCGAAAAAATGGAGGTCAATGGCAAAGCTACGGGAAAAGTGTGAATACATGAATGAATTGTATGTATACTGAAAGTATCAGAAATTTTGCTGTAGGGCCGAGTTAAGAAAAAAAATTAGGTCTAGCAATACAACTTATCTGTCAGCCTCTTTATATCTTTGTTCCTTACTCTGATGCCCAAGAACAGTTTTGCTTTATCCACGAATATGCCATCTGCAGCTGATTTCCAGTGTAACCGATGTGTCTGACAGACTTCATTGTTGAAATCGAGGTGACCTTCACTTAATAATCATAATAATAATGTCCTATTTATCAGGTTATGCCGGTTGACAAAGCAAATATCCTGAGATCTTCATCACTAATTGGATGTGATGCAGCGCGTAATCCACACGTGTACGCTAAGATTGCGTGATACGCACGTGTCTATTACACAATTTTGTAGAGAGCTAAGTCTACTTTTTCCCAGGGATCCTGGACACGCACGTTAAAAAATAAGCACTAGATTGAATATGGACTCAATCGAGATGTATCAGAACATAGCGTCTTGGGACATAAATGCCTTAATAAGTCGAATCTTCATGTTAACATTATATCCCTAATCAGAAATTTATATCTCAATGTCATATTTTTTAATAAAATATATCTTTCTCTTTTCAGAAAATGATCACAATATGACGTAATCTTCGATAACGTATCATCATCGTATAAGACATTAATTGATGAGGAATGATAGCGACTCTGTCTCATGTGTCTCTTGAAGTGGAAGGTACGTAGGTCCCAAGTGAATAATGACCGTCATAGCATCATCACGGCCGTTTCCCCATCAACACGAAGTTGACGCTAATGCGTTTAAGAGGATAATTTAAACTCGCATACTATGCGCAAGCGTGTACAAATTTGTGGGCAGCGGGGTCAATTGTCGTATATGGATGATGTATATTCCACGCACCTGTAGCTCCTCATTTGATGCTATGAGACACCTTCATAATACACTAAAGGACATTTTGAATAATTATCTTTCTAATATGTTACAATAACTTTATGATGTTCGTACAGCGTGGCACTGGAACGATTATAGCTGACTGGTTGTCAGCAATAGTATAGTAATAGCAGC
Organism: Anneissia japonica; assembly: GCF_011630105.1. Classification (NCBI taxonomy): domain Eukaryota; kingdom Metazoa; phylum Echinodermata; class Crinoidea; order Comatulida; family Comatulidae; genus Anneissia; species Anneissia japonica. The sequence continues at coordinate 176,987 of NW_022702649.1, read as the reverse complement.
AACATTAGTGCAGCAACATTAGTAGTAGTAGTAGTGGTGGTGGTAGTAGTAGTACTAGTAGTAGTAGTAGTAGTAGTAGTAGTATTTAGTAATTTGAAATAGAGGGGGCACAGATGGAGGGTCTATGTATAGGTAAGAAAATTTATGATTATGGCACCTCTAGATGGCCGGAAATGGCATTCTAGACTCAAAATTGAGTAGAATTTTCCTTTTTTTCTCTATTTTTGTTTAAATTTTTAAATAATTTGTGGGGGACGGGCCGGCTGTGCCGCCTTGAATCCGCCACTGAATGGTACATCGTTGCTGATATATGAAAAAATGGGAGGATGACATATTAATCCACACAAAACTATACTACACTATTCAATTCCCGACAATTGATATTGACGCTTATAGGAATACACTTTCCTCGTATATCATTAGTGGATTCAACTCACATATTGTACAGGTATTAAAAGAATTTGATATGCTGAAATAATGTCTGATAGAAGATCCAGTTGTTATTTTATCATAATCCAGGACTTAAACTATAGTGCGTGATTTTGAGCATTATGTTTCCATTGGTTTTGTGCATTTTCAACTCTTGACTTTCTGTTGATTAAGATTCTATATCCGTATTAGCAGCAACATATTTGTGAAATCCGTATCAAGAAGTTTGATATTTCAACAGCATGTGTGATTTCAACTGCTTCAATTGCATTATCTGATATTCTGTATGTTGAATTAAAATTAAAGTTTCTTTAGCGCAAGAGAGACGTTTTTGGCAGTGTACACTTTATAGAAATTAGCGCATATACAAAATATGAATCTTAATAATATTATATTTACCAGTGAGAATATATCTATTTCAGGAAGAAATGATGAAGAGGGGCCGTTTGTATGCCCACCATTCAGTGGACTATGTGTTAGCTGACGCTGGAGCGTCACCTTTCCCCTCTCAAAGATAACAGCTTATAAAAATCATACTTTTGAGGTTCGGTCAGTGCCATATTACACATAAAATGAAATATAATAAATTGAGACTCAATATTATATCATAGGCTCTCTGTGGAATAATAGGAATTATTTTTTTTTACAAGAATAATAAAAACTAATAATTTGACTCCACTCTCCCATCATTGTGGAGTTTTGGCAAATCTGGAAAATTAACATATATTTTATATTGCTTCTCAATTTCAGTATTTAATGTCGAATAAAAACTCGGGATTTAGGCAAACAGTAGCAATGGATTATAATAGATTATGTATTTTAGAAAATTTGATCATGAAAAGAGTGGCTAATGACTGCCATTTTATGGTCACTTTTCAAATCAAGCTTCCATCTAAGATTCGGTACGGTAGTATACGTAAGTAATGCTATTTAAATTAGTGTCGTTGTCATGACTACATATAGATCTCTCTACTCGTTATACTCTTCTTACTTAGAGTGTATATTACTTAAATCAATTCAACTTTGTTATATCATTGATCTTAATCAACCTCATAAACCTGGCGCTTGTGACATTTAATAAGGGAATATTGAGTTCCTTTAGTAGAAGATAGAGGTGCGGACCAAGCGATAAGGTATATCAAATTCATTAAAAAAAATAATAAAAAAAATAAAAAATAATAATAATAATAATAATAATAATACTAATAATAATGATAATAATAATAATAATAATAGTAATAATAATAATAATGATAGGCTAATAATAATAGTAATGATTATTAATAATAGGCCTAATCATAATCATAATAATATAATTGTTAATTATTTATAACGTTATTCACTTATTTTATACATAATAATAATCAAATTCATATTATTAATGTTATTGATTAATTAAATTATTGTAATGAGATCTTATTCAATGAAATTAACGGGCATAGGCTACAATACATAGATTACAAGACACTACAACGACGAAGACTGGGTGAGATAAAGAATATCAATAATTTATTAATATTATTATTTATTTAATTAGATCTTATTCAGTGATGTAAACGTGCACACAATACAAACATTATTAGACATTACAATGACCAAGACAAAAATGGTACCAATGGTGAAAAATAAAAACACGAAACTAATTGTACAGTGTTTTTGCATTAAATTTGTACAATAAAATGTATAGTTACATGATAGGTGCATATACAATAGAACCTATATTAAGGGGTCCCCTTCAGGACCAAAAGGTGTCCCCTGAATAGGAGTGTCCCAAAGGAGTGATTCTACTGTAATTTAAGAGTAAATGTAAACCTACTGACCTCGGTGCCAACACAGTCAGATAAGTCAAACATGATTCAGAAATGGCGAATGGACGTACTTGAAATCAGAGGTGCCTGGAGGATAAAAAACCAGGCGCCAGTGGTGGTGTCAGCGGGAGGGGAAAGGGGGATTTTTTCTCTGTCGGACAGGCCTGGATCCCCCGTCGTTCGACACCTCAACGAGGTCGTCGGATCAAAATTAAAACAATAATTTTCCTATCCAAATAACGTTATTTTTATTGCCAATCCATGTGGTCAAAAAGCATATTTTGGACCATAAGCCATAAAAAAACCGGGTTAACTCTACCAGGGTACTTTTTGGGGAACCGGACCGAGGCTCTAGTCGTCCTCTTAGTCTGGACCTGCCCCCCCCCCCCATCCCGGTTGGACACCTGTCGGCAAATTTCTTGAGCCACCGCTGGATGATGCACCAAATAACATTTTACCTATGTTCTCGACTGCCTCTATTTAGGTACTGTTATATTGGTTAGGATTATATATTTTTCTATCACGAAAAATTAAAAATAAACATGATATTGTGGTATGCAAATAGAATTTTACACGCGGATTCATCACTAGTAGGTCTACATTGCAAACGCATATTTCATCGCGAACGATATGTGCTTATGCGCCTTTAATAAATGCACAATCGGTAAGCTGACACTTACTAGCCGTGCATTTCCAAGCCATCTCAAGATGCGGATATCTAATTATAATAATTATGATAATAATACAAAATTATTGTAGTACAGTACATCTAAGCCACTTATTACACAATAAATGCAGATGTTGATTAATAAATGACGAGCGCCGGTAAATAATTAAAATGTTCATTTTGATTGAAATGAACTCAGTTTGGTAATGGCCCGGATCAACGTTGAACTTTATATGAAGCATGCAAGCCATTCGCAACGATGTAAAAGCCCGTCTCAATGCTTCCGTAATGGTTAATGGGCAATTCGATGCGAATTGAAAATCATAAAATCAGCAAACTTGTATCAATGGTGGAATCTCAGTAACCAAAATGATGAAGGGGATTCGGGTTCCTCCGTGTTACACTGCGCATGACGCCAGGGATTAATTAATTCAGTAGTTCACAGAAAGATCTCTCTTAATTAATATGCTTGCCTAACTTTATAGGTCTACTATACTACTACTACTTGGAATGATAACAATACATCTTTTATGTTACATACATTAACTCTGAACAAGTTTATGATCATATATTATATATAATTACGGTATATATTATATATAATTATACATTATATATATAACAACAATAATGATGCTTTGATGTTGATAATGATTAAGATAATGCCATACAATAATTGTTGAAGATGAAGTTAATGATATGATGATGATTATGATGAAAATGATAATGTTGATAATGATGATAATATCGACAGAGACGATGCTGATAGAAAAATAACGGTCAAATTTATCCTCAACTAATTATTATTTATATTACCATCTTGTTCCAATTGTATATACTCTTTTTATGTTATATCATAGAACAAACCCTATAGGCTAATATCTACCCCAATATCCCATGTATACGATTTCTAATTTCATATTCCCTACCCCAATACCCCATGTACATGATTTTTTCATACCCCTGCCCCAATACCCCATGTACACGATTTTTAATTTCATATCCCCTACCCCAATACACCATGTACACAATTTCTAGTTTCATATCCCCTACCCCAATACACCATGTACACGATTTCTAGTTTCATATCCCCTACCCTTACACCATGTACACGATTTCTAAATTCATATCCCCTACCCCAATACCCCATGTACACGATATCTAATTTCATATACCCTACCCCAATACGACATGTACACAATTTCTAATTTCATATCCCCTACCCCAATACACCATACACGATTTCTAATTTCATATCCCCTACCCAATACCCCATGTTCACGATTTCTAAATTCATTTGCAACATCGCAACAAATATTGATCTAATAATAGCTTAAATCGCATTAAGCTCGTTTCAGCTTGAAGTTGCATTGACTTTACACTTAGAAATCAAAGAAACAAGATACCCATCAACATTGATTGTTAATGATAAATATGTTTCCTTCAGTTTATCGCGAATGATAATTAGCATACATCCAATTATCGGGCTATTTGCACTGTCTGTTGTTTGACTGAAATATTCATGGTATTTTATAATACTGAATTATAAATTTATATTTAATAGTGGCAATATCAAAGCTACGTAATAATTAATAATGGTAGTCGGCCTATTGAGTTTTTATTTCTTATTAAGTAGACTCTCTTTTTTTAATCTACATCAAATATAATATATATATAATATATATATAATTTTTCAATATACTTACTATAATAATCATTATAAATAATATAAGGCTATGCTCTTTTTATTATATATTATAATAAGTTAATAAATACAATGTATATTTCATTTATGTTTATATACTAAATGCATCCTGTTTAAATTGTAGTAAAAGGAACTCAATGGCCACACATGCGCAGAGGTCTCATTGTTTACAACCATCATTCGTTCGATGACGATTGATGCGTCGTTTACATACTCAATCTTTCATAGTACGCTTTTGAATTTCTTACAGATTCCACTTTATGTATGCATTGTAAAAATGCAGTAAAATAATGTATTTCAATATTGGCTTCTTTGTTTTACGTTCTCTTGTGTAAATATTTACTCAATCTACGGTCTAAAAAATCTTATAGAATATCGATAATGGTATTTAACAATGCAAAATGAGTCGCATTAATGTGAGGTGCCCTGGACGGCAACAAATCACTTGTACGGATCATAAGATTCAACATGAAGGAAAAAAAACAGTAGAAAATAGCTTCTATTCAAATCCTGAACGGTAGTACAAAAATAAACACTGTTCTAATTTACATTAATAACATTAACCCACTGAGCGTGAGTGTCGTTTGCAGAGCGCACCGACCCTAACAAATTCATGATAAACTATAGGCCTCTGTGCTCAGCAAAAAACTCAACAAAAATATTTCATTTATTGGAACAAAATTGCTTCCTTCCCATATATAAGGAAAGTGTTATTTTCACTTGGAATTTAGAAAGGTTTCCTTGGCAATCAAAAGACGCATAAACCTTTCCTATATTATTTACATAAATTGACTGTTAATGTAATATTATTATTCTTGGAAATGATGAACATGTTCTCTCATGATAGGGCCGAATGTATACTAAAAACTTTGGAATTAATAATAGGCCTAGACTTATATTATATGTAATCATGAAGGATTAGAAGCTATAGTATATTGTTTTCCCACTGGATTTTGATTAAGTCTCATTATTAAAATCCCAGACTCTTCGGGAATAGAATATTTTTGTAAAAATAAATATATTTTATGACTGGGACAAGTTACCATTAAATTTTATATTAAAATAATTTATTTCTGTAAATTTGAAATGGCAAGGGAATGGAATGGCAGTGCGGGAACTTGCAAGTGTGGATAACGAACTAGCCTGGTAGTTAAATATTCTCGTATGTCCAATAAACAACGAATTACGTGCGTACTTCTAGCGTTGAAAGTAATGCAGCGTAATATATTGTCGATAAGAAAATTAACGTCTGCAAGAATAATTGATAGCTACTGGTATCATCAATTATTATTTAGAATATAATTATATATATAATATATATAATATATACACTATGTACGTATTTAATATACTGTACTGTATAAATATTAGCCCCATAATAGGCATCCACAGGCCTATACACAATTACAAAGCTACAGTATTTAATTAGACCGAATACACATTTATCTATAAAGCAGCAAAAATAGACTTCCTCATGATACACAATTGCATACATTATACATTCTTATACACATCTAGATGTGTATAAGAGACAGTATATATATATATATATGTATATATATATACACGGTACAAATTATAGTGTTAATCTATGTGACAATATAGTGTATTGTACACTGTACACACATATACGGTACGTACTAACTGTACATATACTATACACTATCTATTTTTTCATTTTTTATTCGCAAGTTAAGTAATAAACAAACTGACTTACGTATTGAGATGGGAACTATGGATGATACGCGCGTTCCGTTAGCGAGACGCATCATCACCCGGTATGAATCCGATGCCAACGAAGTGCATGAGGGCTTTACTCTTGTGTATGATTGAAACGGTCGTTCGCTCGTCGTTGATAAAAAAAAATCACCCGCCTTACTCGTATTTCTAAGACAGATCGTGATTGGTTGGATATTCAAAGATCATGTGGATTAATACCGTGTGAACCTTATTGGGTGTGTCTAGATAACAAAACAGTTCACGGAAAACTATCAATGCGTTAATGAGCATACCTTCAAAGAATGAGAAAGTATTGAATCAACAGAAGCACTAAAATGATTCTATATTGAAACCATGACGATCGAAGTCGTTGTTTACCGATCATGTAACATTTAATTGGAATATGGAATTTGAATATATTTTTTTCCTTGTCTTCTCTTTTTAGTTCTATCAATCATCTTTGTGATCGCACTGGCTGACATAACTCTTTGAAATACAAATTAAATTAATTTCATCACAGAAACCACTTACCTGTCTTCGAGGTTTTTGAATCAATAAGAATATTAAAGGTTCGTTGACAAGCAATAATGATTGAGTTGCGCATGCGCTGTGTATATTATAAATGATTATCAGTCTGGGCATTTACCTCATTATAGTATTCATTAATAACCTCTAATTTAAAACTCCAGAACTGTGAGAGAGCTTCCTTTTATTGAAGGATATAAACAAGTAGATTTCCCAAGTTGTTTTCAGTTTGGCCTTATTTCCAATGGTGGCACCAGTTGGATGTCAGGTGGAGAGGGTGTAGGGCGCCCCGTTGAGCTTCTTCACCACCTCAATCGGGGAGCTAGCCCAACACACTTCTTTCGAGAGAGAGAGAAACAAATCTATGTAATTTTCAAATTATGAGACTATAAAATCGATTAAATAAGCGTTAAAAAATGTATAGGCCTAAATTGTAGTGTCAGGGCATTACTTTCTGTACGGTACCTTGCTCAAATCAAGGACACGAGTTAAGTGCTCTAGGATATAGGCTTAAGCCCCCTGCCACCCCGCTGGCGCCGCTACTGGCTCAGAGAGGGATTGAAACTCTTAATCTTAAGGTTGGAAAACCAAACGGCTCCCGCGCAACGCCAAACTACGTCGACTGAACGATTTATGGTATGAACTTACATGGTAGGCCTATATAAATATAAAAGTGTCGTAGAAAACGGTAATATGATACCGGTATAAATTTGATTAATAATAATTATTATGGTATACAATAACAAGTAATATGATACCAGTAAAATCATAGGTCTACATTATATATATAAGATATACATATATATGTATGTGTATATATGTATATACGAAGTAGGCCTACAGTACTTGTATATAAACGTTTGCGTCTAAACCGCATGATTACTCTTCTGTAAATGTACCTTCAACGATTACATGTACTAGGGATTAATGATGATTCTTGGTCTGAAAATATTAATAAGGTATAATGGATGCACACTGAAATGAATCACTATCTCAATAGAATCTTCGCTGGCTGCTACGGAACAGTGACGTCATTGATCTTAGACCGTCGCCATGGTAAAACACACGTTCTTTTTCTTGCTTGTGAACTGATACATTATGAGAATTTCAATGACGAAAACAAATGCTGGGTTTACGACTCGCATTCGTAATTTATTTCAAAGATTTTAGTGATAAGTGTGACACTTTACGGGTACTAACCCGGGCCATATTGGGTTATACCTATTATTATTATTGCCATTATTATGATGATCATCATCATTATTAAATTATTGTTATAGAGGATCAATTAACTTCCAATAAAACACAGATAAAACTAAACAGGTTTTCACTGTTTTTTTTAAATATAAAATTTATTGAATTGATTACCATTTAACATTTTTGTCTATAGTGCACAGAAAGGAACTGTATTTATGTTGATCAAAGGCGAAGAATTTATCTTATTCTGATTTTCAATTAAAACTAGCCTGCTTAAACTAAACAAGTAGGCTAATTAATTTTATCAATCAAGCTTTTTAAAAATAACAGACGGTAATTAACAGTAATATAACAGATATATTTCGTCAAACCACGTACACCAACCCGCTTCGAAATCTTTTAAATACCCTTAAAATGGACGATATGAAAACCAGGACGACAGGAAAAAAAGACCACCGTTAAAACTTTTGCCCAATGCCTACATGGAGACATGAACTGTGGCGTGACGCTCGTAAGATTTCGAAGGTGGTGTGGGGGTGGAAAATCCCCTTCCCCAGTTAAGATTTTCCCCGAGGGCACAAATCCTAGACAGAACCCAGGGTTGGTCTACTTTTTAGTGTTCATGGGCTGTTGGATCGCAGATACAACCCAACAGGACACCTCAAACAACTGATATACGCCCACAACGCGTGGGACCGAGGTGAGCTGGAGTACAAATGATAACAGCGCTATACAGAGAAAAATAATGTTATGAATCGTATTAATTATTATTATTATAATCGTATTATTATTAGTTCATCAACGAAAGGGCTGGTGGGAATCGGACCTGCAGTTTTTCGCTATCTCGGTGAGCGTCATACCGTTTAGACCCATAGGCCTATACTTCTCAAACTATAGGTCACGACCCAAATTCGGGTCGCCAATACATTTCTGAGGGTCGCGAATAAAACGTTGGTAAAGCGCATTTCGAAACATATTATGGAAAATACTTCTGTATAACGACCAGTCAGGACTCAAGAGATACACCCAGGTGAACAGGCCCGTAGAAAGGGGTCCTGGGGGTTCGGCCAAACCCCCTTTTTCAGCAAACCCTTGACAAGCTAATCCCCTTTAACAAGCAAACCCAATTGTGACTTAAGCAATTACATTGCTATTATTGTATAGTTTGTAAGATTGATTTCTAGCACCCCCACACAACAACCCGCCCTGGACATCATTTATTAACTTACCTGTTATTATCTCCGTGTTTGTTTATGTTACAAAAAAGAAATAAAAGAAATGAAATTATAATTAGCCACAGTTGGCCTCCAATTCAATACCACCTTATTTTAAGACTACTTTTCTCTGTCCTGATGGACATCAATCCAGGGGGTAGTACGCTATATTTAAATTACATCGTCATTGTCTAATGGATGCACCACTCCGCTCGGCCTGTTCGTCAGCTAAGTGAAACCAGAAACTACCACCACCACTGACATGTTCCCCAACATTTTCTTTCCCCCGGGGACTCGTCGTACGCCACACACTGAGTGAAGTTCAGATGAACGATCCTTTTAACTTTACAGGGAACTAATTAACTGTAATTTAATGTTCCCTGATCTTTATAATGATTATTTTTCTAATTTAAGACCAAAGATGCAACAGACCATTAAACATGGTCTCTATTGTATTACGGTATGAATGGCCAAAACCAGACTTTACATAATCCCAAGATCGGCGGCCTGCTTATACATTTCGATTTTTAATCAAACCGTGTTGTGACTTTTGACCTCGTCGGGGAAAACGTCTTCATCACTCACATGTGTATGCATTACGCGAGGGCCATTTATTTATTTATTTATTTGTGTTTTTGTTACTTTAAACTGATTCTTTTGATTGAGCTTCCCTAGCTTCTGGAAAAATTCTATGACGTAGCGCCACCACATGGTCTGTTATAATAGACTCATCGGTTCCAGACATTTTTTACATTTGATTTGTGTACTAATAAAAAATAATAATTTCTAAATAAAAAATGAAAGTAAACATTTTTTTTACATCAATTTACATTTTTGAATATTTTTAATCTGTGTTTTGATGCAAACATAATCAATAACATATCTGTGATTGGTAAAACATGTATTTAATATAGTAGGGTCAACCATGAGTGACCGACCTGTTTGGTATAACTTAAATACCTCTCACATGTGTATGCATTACGCGAGGGCCTGAGCTTCGAGGCCTAGACTATCTTTAAAAAAAAAATTGATCTAAGAAGAGTACTTATAAATACATATGATGAATGAAATTATGTGATATCTCGAATCGACTAAGGTTGTTTTTATGAGGGCTTTCTTTAGACGTGTTTTTCCTAGGCCACCGCCTGATCTGTTGGAAACCTTTGCGCTTAATAATAGGCCTAAGTCGCCGCGAACAACACTTAAGGATCTTAAAATTTTTGGTTGCCGTGTAGGCCTACATTTGCACACCCCCATGGAAAGGGTGAACGTTCGTTGTGTCGAAGAGGGGGAAACGATGAGCATATTGTTCGTTTATGCTGGCATGAATTTGTGTTTACAACGTGACAAGAGCGAACAAGTAGAGAGAGCTTTAACCAGAATTCGTGCATCAGTTCTTAAAAAAACCAAGGTTATCAGTAAACGAACTAAGAAAATGAAACAAGACCAAAATTCGTCTGTCAGTCAAAATGAGCAGAATTTGTTAGTATCTCTGCACAATTGCTTTGGCAAAGAGATAGATCAGTCATTAGCAAATATTGAGGCATGGATAAATGGAGCCATTCTAAATATTGGATCAGTTAAATATTCTGTATATCGTAATTCACCAACAGTAACAAACATTAAATTGCCTCGTTGTGCCATTGTTAGTTGCCCAGTTTTTCCTAGATTGTCATTAGAGTTCGCAGATGATTCTCTTACAAAATATGTCTGGTACCGAGGTTTTTCTGATTCAGCTGGTACATGCAAATCTACTGATATCATCGATAATAAGTGTCAAGAAATGAAGAAGAGGAGATCTGATGATGCATCAGAAAAATGTGATAATGGTATGGATGTAAAAGTGCCAATAGTTAGCCATTGGCAAGAGGTTGGCACCTCAAAGGTGTATACACCAACAGCAATGGATGAAGGATCATTTCTAAAACTTGAATGTACCCCAAGTTCAGGTCAAAACATTGGACTTGCATCACATTGTGTACTTGAAAATGCAGTACTCTCCGTTCCTACCTTCCCTTTTGAAAAGAGACATGGCTTCACTGCCAAGCTGACCTCAACCAACAGGTAAGTAACATCACACATTCTTTGTCACATATATACGGTAATAATAATAATAAATAAAACAGTTCCCTAATTAATATTAAATAGGTTGCCTTCCCAATTATAGACAACTTTTGGGACTGGGATTTTCATTTGCTTTTTTCACAGCATTGGTATCTAATTAAAAAAATAATTAATAATAAACATAAAATGTCTTCTGCATGCATTTATCCAGGGCTGCCTAAAGCTAGTCCTGTTTGGAGAGTCTTTAACTAATTGCCATAATGTTATTATTCTTGGATATCATTTAACTGTGTAATTATAATTTAAACAATTCTGTTTTCTACTTGAGATGGTTCATAAATGTGAAAGTTGATTGACTTATTTATACACTGAAACACAAGCACAACCTTAACAGCACTACCACCACCGATGATTTTCATTGGCTATCAAAGGAAAGTTGTATTGCACGAAATATTCTAAAGCTACGCACGCACTGTGGTTGAAGGGTGTCGGACAACATGATGACGTGCGCACTTCAAATCTTTTTTACTGACAGTCCATCCAGACTTGCCACCAACAATCGGCAGATGGCATCGTGTCATCAACGCTGACAAAGAGCAGAGATGGAATTACTGTACAGTACATCGCAGTATGTGCCCGACTTTAATGGCTATTAAAATGCTTCTACTGCACATATATGCACATCATGACCAAACCATCTAGTGAACTATAATTTGCTGATTTTACACTGTACATACATGCATGCATTAAAATTCTGTACTTGCAATGCAAATTGGCAACAACTTATTGGTAAACTGCAGGATCTGTACTGAATATAATTACTCTGCAATGGGGGAATAGTGACATTGGAAACAGATGAAAGCAGGGCACTGAATGGCTTGGGACAGTTGGGTTTACTGTACTAATTAGTGTGAAATGAAATGTTGGTAGCAGGTTATTGATTTCTTTATACAAATTACAAATTACAGTCTGTGCTGGCTTCATCATAGTGTATTATTAAAGTTGATCAACATTTGGAAAGTTTTGAACTTGCAGACCATTTGGACTCAGTTTTTCAGTGGGTGGTACAGTACTGGCCAGAATTATCCCAAATTTTAAATGCATTCAACCCGTTGGCGTTGACAACGCATTGTCGTTGGCGTTGAAAATGTTCACCTCGTTAGAAATTGTTTATTAAGAATTCAACACAAAGTTTTGTATTAACAGTTTGTACAGTAAATAAATAGGCGTTAACATTTTCTAAATAAACAGCCACTTACATAATTGTAGTAAAGAAATAAGGTGATTAAGTGAAGATTGGAGACGAGTTGAAGATAGCCTAGCTAGGCCCAGGTCTATTTTGATTGTGACGACATTGAAAAGGAATACGACACGAGCTTGACAGGTGTTCGATGTAAATGTGAATACTCCACTCAATTAAATAACAGAAAAAAAAATTAAAAAAAATAACAAAGTAACAAGAAAATTAAAATTTTCAAAATGACTCACCAATACATCTCCTCAAATAACTCTATTATATCTAGGCCTAATTTTAGGATTAGTGCCGCATAGCCTACTGTAGGCCTATGCCCAACTACCTAGACAAGTGTTTTCAGGTCAACCTAATATAATACAGTGCATGTCAACACTGCCCCGTTCCGTATCCATGTAATTTACCGTTGTGTTTTAACCAACCTTCAGTAAAAAAAGAAAAAAAAACAAAAAACGCCCATCCATAGCCAGGATATTTATATAAAATTCAAGAGGTTCAACAATAACGTCACAAATACCAGCCTTGTGACGGCACAGACTTCTAGTCATCGCTACAACTAAAAAAATAACACGTCAGAGTTTGCGCGATCTGCAACCAGGTCCTCCAGTCAACAGGGTCATTGACATTTTGGTGGTATCAGAATCATACGCTGTGTGTTTATACTTCACTGTGTAATGACGTTTGGTAGTCTATTAGTCATTCTGCAATTTTTATTTTACAGTTATTGAAAGATCTGGTTTCTTGTGGTTTACCTGTATAATATTTATTTTTTCGATTGCACGATTGGCATCAATCAAGACACTATACTGTACTTCTTTCTTGCACTTTTGTTTAAATTAAATCCGTCTATCGACGGCGTTTGTAAATCGTTGAAAGGCGATCTTCGTAACAACCACAAAACTCTGGTGCAATACAATGACCGTCACTCTCAAAATACAGACCATCCTCGCACACACAGCGTCTGCACATCTTATTACCTGTCTCTTATACACATCTAGATGTGTATAAGAGACAGATATATATATATATATATCTTAACAATACATTGGTCTCCAAAATTAATCGACGTTGTTTATTGATAATCATTGTAACATTACCGTCGCGAGATAGGTTAGTGTTGAATTAACACGGTTTCGTTATATAAACAATGAACTTTCAACGTTCATTTCAACGCAACGTGAATGCAACGCAATTCAACGAAAACACAACGCAACGGCAACGGGTAAAATACGTTGTGATTTTTGTGATAATTCTGGCCAGTACTGTAGGTAGACCATGCAAAACATTTCTTTTCCAGAAATACTCTTTTGAATTATTGCTAAAAATTACCATTTGCATGAAAGTTTTTAAATTAAATAAAATAAATAAAAATGAAATTTGGCATTTTTATTGCCATTTCCAGACATCTGACATGTTATGTCTTTAAAAAAGGTGGGTATGAACTTGAAGTGCCCTTTTGTGAAAAATTAGTAGGGACATGGTGATAAGTTCACTCAATTCTAAAGCATTCAGTTACATTCACATACAGTAGTTTACTTTGAGTCTATTCCTCTATTTGTTTTTCAAGCTAGTACTGAGTTATACTTTAAACTTTACGTACAGTAATATTATAATTTATATTATCTGTGCCAACACCAATACCAATACCAATTTTATTACATGTTCAAATGCACTCATACATTACTTCCCCAGTGGTAGAGCAGCAGCAACATTCATTTTTATAGTTGTAGTAGCTATATTCTTCTCAGCATGTAACCCAACTAAGTACCCATTTACCTCTTTGGTGGAGACTGTAGAGGGCCTTGTCTTAGATTCCATTCCCTGACCTCTTAATTGGAAATCATGTTGCTGCACCATCTGCCTTACTGAACTGATATGTAAATGATATTCCAAATCTTGTTAATTATTGCATAATGTTTTTTATAATAAATTCTTAACTACACTGAGGATTCTGAAAAGCTTAAGTGAGACTTAAATGGACAAATTGTTCTTTGCCCAGATTCCAGCTGTAATTATTTTAAAGAAAAGATGATTTATTCAAAGATCAATTGGCAGAAAATATAGTATTACAACTTATCATATTCAGTACTTTGTGAACTGTGTTCGTAACCCTTTCATTTAATACAGTTTTGAATATTTAGCTCCGAGATACTGTATCTGTAATTTGATATGTTTCCTTATTGAATTGAAACACTAATTTGGTATTTTGGAGGGAAATCAGTGTAGTAATCTGTATTTTGTAAGGTAGCTTCAGAACCTCATTAAAAAAGTGATCCATCAAAGTGTTAGAGCTTTTCTTCTGTCAGGGCAGATTCGGGGTTGGGAGGGCCATAATGGCTAGGACCCCACTCTAAAAAAAAGGAGAAAAAGAAAGAGGAAAAAGAGTTCAAGAAAATAAGGGTGCTTCAGGCATCGCATAGCCCAGATTTTTATCTGGATCCACCTCTGCTTGTAAGCAACCACACTAAATGTTCCAATAGACTAATAATGTACATTCACCCCTTTGCTATTTAACTCTGTCAATGCCAGTGTTGTGTACATGTTTGATGGATCGAGTGCTCACCAATCAATTTAGTCAGAGACTGTTGTTGAGTAGTCCTTTGACTGAAGCCATTTCACTTTTACATCAGTGTTATAATCAATGTTTGCTTCTACTTATAATCCAAATGTATTACGTGCGGTAGCCAAGACGGTGCCATGCGAAAATCGTTAAGCACTAAAAGTAGATATCAGATTTTTAATTTAAGTTGATTGGCAGATCCTGGCTGAATTAAAATGAACCCAAACTCCCATTTCGAACATTAAATTAATCCATAGTAAAAAAATATTAAAATATACCTTGGCATTGTTAACAAGTGTGGACTTGATACATCAGTGCACACACAAACCAACAGGTAGAAAAACTGTGACAGTAGGAAATTCAGGTGGCATCATCCATGCATGAATAAAAATAAAGAAAAAAATAATTAGATATTTTTTAGCTCATTATCAGGCCATGGCATTGCCAGAAACTGCAGTTTACCAAATCAAAACAACTCGAGCCCCTTGGTTTAGTAAGTCAGGTTCATGAAATAAATTTGCAAACAGTATGGTCTATAGTATGACATGTCATATGATGTCAAAAACAAAATTTGATACAATTTGTACAGTATAATAATTGTGATAAAATGTCAATTTAAATATACAATTTACTAAACTTGTTGTGTGTTTAACTATATTTTAATGTCAATGTTTTGTGATTTATTTTAAGTCCCATCATTCCCTTCCTACTGTATTTTCAAGGAGGAGCCTAGCCCAGTGGTCTCATCACAGTTTAAAATAAAATTAATATGCAAAAAACAAATAAATAAGCACGTAATTATAATAAAATAAATAAATGCAAAAAAGGCTGCCTTTGCAAGTGGAAAACGGCGCTGTGAGCAGCTCTGCTAGAGATGGATACGTGTGCCAAATAAGAAGACATTATTATTATTAATATTACATGGCACTTTGTTTTTCTTTTTGTCAGCCTAAAACCTTTTAACCAGTATTTGTATTACAGTCATGATTTTTAATAAATGTTTTTTAATTAATAATCAAATATAACAGTGTTTTATGTAGCTTCCATATTTCATAAGAATCACCACTGTTTACCTGTGTAATTTCCTACTATACAGTTTATCTTCCTGTTTTGGCTGTGCGCTTTACTGGCGCATTAAATGCATGGTAAACAATGCAAGGGAAATTTATTCTATTGAAAACTGATTAATTTTATTAATGGATGCACAAAAATATTATGTGTATGTGTAAACACTCCAAAGGTATACAACTTCAGTTTTAAATAAGTTGTCGCTACAAAAAATATAGGTCATGTCACCTCATTTCACAACAATTTTCTTGTAATAATTGATTTTAAATATAGCATATAGCATAGCACCTTGTGGTGTTATAACATATTACCGCGTCTATAGTGACCAAGTGCGTATTCTTTTGTTCTTTTACTGAGACACACGCAAAGTTTACATCATGCAAATCAGGTAAACCTTGTCGTATCATCAGAGTAGCTAATGATTAAAATCTGTAATACAGTATCTTATTGCATCAGTTTTAAATACAAAACAAGTATACATTACTAATAAATAATAAATCAAATGTATATCATTAAATTTTAATTTTTAATCCTACACAATATACAATGGATTAAAAAAAACTACATTGTATAGGTGGTGAAAAGTAATAATAATGTTTAATAGTACCATAATAATATTAACGATCATTTAATGGATGGATAGATATAAAAATTCTTTCTTTGATGATGATAATAAAGCATAATAAACTTTCTTCAAGAAAAATAAAATTAACAGTATTTACTGTAAATTTTTCTAAGGCTTAATGGAAGCAAGACATGTTGCCAACAAATCCTCCTTCCTATATTTTAGGCTATAGAGGCCTAGTCCAAGACCTTGTTGCAAATCCCAGCCCACATAGGCCTAGCATATAATGCCTAGCATAGGGCTCATGATCGCGGTACCCTGACCATTAAAAATTAGCACACGCACTAGGAAGCGTTGTTCACGGCATTGGACTGCAGCGAAAATTGATTCCCCATCGTTAATTGAACAGGCCCACGTCATACTTGGCTGAATAGTTTTGATTTACATTTCGCATGTCTGGTGTTGTTGTAAAATGTATTTCAAACCAGTCATGCTTGGCTGGTTTTTGATTTACGTTTTGAAATAGAATTTGGAGAGGGTGTTGATCAAGTCAGACCTACGTTTTGAATTTGAATTACATTTTAAAGAAATTAGAACTACGTTTTGAAAAATTAGAACTTCATTTTGGGAAACTAGATCTACATTTTGAGAATTACGCCTACGTTTTTAATAAATTAGACATTGAATTTTGCAATTACATTTTGATTTTAACAGGGATTTTGGTGCGTATGGCACCCCATACTTGAGGGAGAATCTCAAATTCATTGACACATTAGGAAGACAACTTCCCCAGGATGTCTCGAGAGTCTCCCAGAAATTGGGATGGCCTCCCACACTCCTGCAATCAAACAAGAATCACCCAAATATAACCCATCTCCTGCAAATTCATCATATTTACATGTTTTTACTACAGTATTTTATTATCAATTGTCTCACGGAAGTCATTGCCGATGTGCAGTCTTACAATAACTTAGCAACCAGGAAAGTAGGTCTCAGGAGTTGCAGTAGAGTGCTACTATTTTTTCATTGGGATTGTCGGTTGCAGTCTGAGTAGATCGCAACTAAAAACACTCCGTTTGCAGGATTGACTTTATATCCATGGAATCATGTTGGCCAAACGTAAGTGCATTGTGTGCCAGGTTGTCAACCTTCTTTAATTCTTTATTCCGTGCGCTAAGTGTTTTAATGCTTTATGGAATATAACCAGGGAAATGAAACCATGGTAGCACTGTATCAAGCTGATATTGACTGAGAGGTAATGTTCCTGCTTCTTCTGCAGTAGACACTGGTTTAAGCCTGGCTAGTGTTAGTTCGTAATTGCAGTCTGGCACTCAGCTCCTTGAATAACCCTCACATTGAGAGTTGGGTGGAAGGAACATGTTTGTATCTGTACATGTAATGTGCTGTAGCTACGTTAAGTAGCACTGCATTGCAGCTGCTGCAGTTTTCTAGTAGTTGCTTCCCCTAAGCTTTGGAACAGCCTGCCCGATTATGTACGCCAGGCACCTTCAACTGGGATTTTCAAAAGCCGATTGAAAACTCATCTTTATAACTCACTATAGGCCACTCACATTCGTTCATTTTCGTTGCTCGATAGGCCAATATTTAGTTACACACATCATTATGACACCTGTGAAATCAATAGCTGACCCGGCCTTGGTCGGTTAGTGAAACGGTGTGATGATGTGTGATTCTATTTTTTATCTGTTTTGTTGGTTATTCTGTTTGGTTAGTTTAGGTTATTTCCGGTCAAATTTATTTCCATACATTATTCACATACATTTTTCAAGCGCCTTGAGAAGGTTTCGATCGTGGAAGGCGCTATATAAATATAAAACCATAAACCATAGAATAAGCACTAAAAAAAGAATTATGATTACTACCAGTTTAACCAAACAAAAGTAACTCATTGCCATTTCTGCAACTTGGACTTGAGTGAAGTTACATAAATTACAATGACTGAGAATTCATGTGGGTTTTTTTTATGTACATGGTTATGCAACAAATCATGCATTTTTTTTCATTTTTTTTCTCAATTAATTAAAGTGGTTCTCTCTAATTTTGAATGATGTTCTTTTACAAGATGTGTCTCAGACCTGGACCTCTTCATCTCGGCATTTTACCTCCATATCAATCATGAGAGAAAAGCCGACTGGCATTTGCTGATCACTGTTGAAGAACTAAATTGATGAATTTCTCAGGCACTGTACTTTTTTGGCAACAAAACATTTAAAAAGAGAAATACATGCCATTCTTTCGTAAGCATCTAACAGTAGAAAATATACTGTGCGTGGGGCCCAGACAATTTGATAGAAACCCTTAGAACAAATACAAGCAAATGGCAAAGGGTAATTAATTGAGAATGCTTATTGGGAAACTTGATAGATTGATTGATTGATTGATGAAGCAGTGTTTATCATATGCATAATGACTACATTATGTACTGCATTATATTATTATTATTCTTTTACAGAGGTTGAGATTTCATTATAGCAACTGACACCAAATGTTGTAGAAAACCTTTCCCTGCTGGTAGACCCCCATACAGAAGCAACATTTTGCTGTCAGTCCTTTACATTAAATTGCAGTAATTTATTAACACCTAATTTTGTAAAATAAATTGCTGGCTGTGTGAAAACCAAGGCCCACAGTAACTTTTTGCTGATGGAACAATTTTAGAAGGTAAACTCCTATTTACTTTGGCTGTTGAATTAGACATCTAAACAAAAATCTATACCTATTTGTCATGTACAATGAATCCCATTTTTATTTGTCAGACTTAAAACTACAGTATGTGTGATCAGGTTAAAGCATTCACATACAACTTCCAGTATCATTCTGAAACAACCTACTGAACAAAGTCCTATACCTCTCACCTCTCCTCCCTCCACCAGTGCTCCGAATTGATATATTTTTTTAGGCTAAAATGGAAAAATCAAAAATTTTGTTTTATCCATTATCGTTTGCTCTCTTTCTAACTTCGGGCTTCATGGCCCATAAGGCTGCAGTGACAGTTCTCCAGTTGGTTCTACTGTATTTTACCTGGTTCCCATGTGCTCCATCCCAGATAGTACTCTCTCTTTTTCTGCTGTCCTTGGCCATGTAGTTTTGAGCCGCCCAACTTTTCTCTTGCCTTTTGACTTCCATGTCATTGCTGTCATACAATGACTATTAGTTTCCATTTTCCACAAATGGCCAATTTATTTTCATCTTTTCATCTTGGTCTCTTCACTTATTTTTTTCATTTTGGTGATTTTTAGAAGACTTTCGTTAGATGTAACATATGACCATCTTATTCAAAGAATACGCCATAGGCATTTGAATAATAATGTGTAATGAAGTTTCTGAAGTATCATGTTTGATCATACTGTACAATGCCCAAAACATGTACAGTATACAAATAATGAATGTTTATGAGAGCAATGGGAAGAATATTTTCATTTGAAAGATTGACTGTTCCACTCAACGAGGCGGGCTGTTCCATTCAACTCATGAAAATATTCTTTCCATTGCACGAATACAAAACATTCATTATTTGTTTTATAACACACCTAAATCCTTGCCATTTGATCATTTTCCAAGCAAGTGTCCCAGACTGTAAAAGAAAAAGTAAAGACCTTTCCTGGCCGCAGACCCCCACCCTCGGGCCCGCGAGCCCATCGGCTCGAATCGGTTTTGCCTAGCCTGGCCTATTCTCCCTCAACAGACCTAGGCCGTAGGGCTAGGCCTAGTCTAGAAATCCGTCTGTGCATTTCGGAAAATAAGGGCCGAATTCCGGACAGCTTTTGCGCAAATTTAAGCTAGTTGTTGAGGTATCCATGCAATTACAGTAAAACATAGCAACTCCCTGGGTAAACAAAATCTCCGATACATTGCACACCACTAAGACAAGTTCAGCAGCAAGAAGTAGGTTTATAATTAGAGGTTATAGGTGACATGATGTTGTTTCATGGATTTAACCTTCCGGAAAAATGTCCTGCGTCTTTTTTAACCAATCAAAATATTGTATTAGGTTGAAGTCATTTCTATTCTTATCATTTTTCAAGATTTAAGCTTGAAATTTCCCCGCCAAAATCTGTCCAAAAATTGTTTATAAATTATGAACCTTAATGCAAAACATCTATCTTGTCCAGCTGGGTTAAATGTACTATATTGAATTTTCAATCTAAGTATTGGATATTATGCTAAAGGCATATTTAGGAGGAAATGGCATTAATTTCCATACCCTAGATTCATAGAAAGGTAATGTGTGTAATGATAACAATGACATCTTGGTAATTTGAAAACTATAATTTATCATGATTTCAAATACCATTTTTTGACCCTATTTTTAGAGAACATCCGGCCAACAAAATGACAGGTAATAAAGCTAAAGAAAGATTACTCAGGAAAGAAACCATTATAGCCAAAATATTATAGTCGATTAGATTTATAAATTATACCATCATCCATAAGTTTCAAAGCTCTTTTTTTTGTGGTAATTTAATCAGTGTCACTGGCTAAGGCTTAAACTGGATGCCAGTCCAAAACTTTAAAACATACAGTAAGTCAATTTTGGCACCAATGGCATTCCATATTTCTTATTTGCATGACGTTACATACTACTATTTTTCTGGGCTTATTCCCATTTAAAAAAAACAAAACGAAAGGGTAAAGTAAAAGAAAGAAAATGAAAAAGTTAAGAAAGGAAAAAGAAAAAGAAAACGAAAGGGAAAGAAAAAGAAAGAAACCGAAATGGTTAAGAAAGGAAAAGGAAAAGAAAGAAAATGAATAGGTAATGAAATGAGAAGAAAAGGAAAGGGTAAAGAAAGGAAAAGAAAGAAAATGAAAAGGTAAAGAAAGGAAAAGAAAGGAAACGAAAGGGAAAGAAAGAAAAGAAAAAGAAAGAAAATGAGGAGGTTAAGAAAGGAAAGGAAAAAGAAATAAAACAAAACGATAAAGAAAGAAAAAGAAAGGAAATGGTAAAGAAAGAGAAAGGAAAGAATAAGAAATGTGGAAAGGAAAGAAAAGGAAAATATAAGGTAAGAAAAGGAAAGGGTAAACATGAAAAGAGGTAGAAAAATGAAAGGAAGAAAAAGAGGGTAGGAGAAGAAAAGGTAAAGAAATAAATTACAGGGATGTAAAGGAAAAGAGAGACAGGTCATAAGTGTGAAAGGAAAGAAAATAAAGATAAAGGGAAAAAAGACATGGAAACAAAAAAAAGAGTAAAAGGGAAGTAAGGTAATAATACTAAGAAAATAAATATTTAACAATTAAATAGATTTTTAAAAAAAGTAAATAAAATTCTGTATTTTCAAATTATTATTTATTAACATTGTAATCGTGTATTTATATTTATTGTTGTAATTCATTATTGTTATTCATTTTTTTTTAGGTGAAACTTTTAATAATTTATCCCACTCCATGCTATAGAGCGCAATAGAGGTATTTTACATTATGCGCAATTATTATTATTCAAATTCAACAATATAACAAGTTTCTCAACATAAACTTCTAGGCGGATGCAGGATTTGGCAGTAGGGGGTGCATGACAGTCCAGACCACCCATGCTCCACCATGGTTGGGGCTGAGTCGAGATCATTTTAAGAATATGGAACTCTATGTGCCCAGAAATTGCACTCTTAATTTCTCATACCTTAAAATCTTACCGGTACTATGTTCCTAGCAACAATACAATAGAACACTTATTTTGTTAATACAATTTAGGGAGGTGTGATCGCACCGTCTCCACCCCTCCTGCATCCACCCCAGTAACCAGACGCTGGTGGCGCTCTCTGAAATTATCTAATACTAGGAAAAATCAATAAATTAGAGACTTGTGGCAAGTCTTGCTAAGGCTCATTTGGGTCCTACTACTTTGGAGGTTTTGGTATCCATGTGGGTCCCAGTTGGGTGGGATGAAGCCCCCCTCAATCTCTGTATTTTGGACATTTTGTATTTTGATATATTCTTTACACATGAAGGACCCTCACTTGGCCGGTTTGGGGCCCCATGGTTCTGACAAAAAGAAAATGCCAAATAATATCAAGGACCCCTAAAGCAGGCCTCCGGGACATTCATGTTGCCTATTTTTAACAATGCCTGTGGTATTGATGACATATATTATTTAGTTGTAAAGCAGTCCAGTGGTTTCATTCTCTGTCCACATTACACAGTACATCTAAATTTCCTAACTTCCACTAGTATTTTTCTGAACAGCATCAAAATTGTAAAGGTTGCTGTTAAGGGTGAAAAATCTGACTTAACATTGCCTATTTCCATTCATATGGTCACTGTACCTTATGATTTTATGAATGAACATGATATTCTGTTTACCAAGCAACAGGGCTTTGAGAAAATATTATTTCACTTTATTAACCTTTAACAAAATTATACGATTCAGAAAAAAATTTTTGCATTTGGACTATTTGACCTTTCAAATGCTTCAATGCAATAGATTATATATTAATTTTAAAACTTTTTAATTATGGAATTTGATGTGTTTCTCTTGACCTTTTCATAAACTAACTTTCAAATAGACTTCAGTGCACAATAATTATAAAATAATTTCTGAATTCAAACCTATTATTTGTGGTTTGCCTCAAGGAATTTCTTCATGGTTTTTTATTTGTTTATTTTTTGCCTTTTATTAACGATTAAAGCCGAATGCATTCAATGTACTTTCTATGCTAATGATACTTTTTTTTTAGGTTTAGTGTTCAATCTATTTTCCGACAACTGTTAATCAGAAAATATAAATGGTTGCTTAATTGTATAAATTTTCAATTACATCAATAAATATAATTTTCATGTTGTTTGGATTTCATCATCAAAAGAGTCTAATGAAATCGGTTTTGGTTTGTAATCAAATGGTAGTCTTATCAAGTTCCTTGAGGGTGAAATTGACGAGAAGTATTAAACTAAAAAAAATCATAAGGAGAATTTTATCTGCCTCATTTTCTTTGCATAAATGCCCATTAGTCACCATGCTGGGATATTTTTTTGTGGTTGCTATATGGTCATGCACAATGCCACTACTTATGCTCCCAGCAAGTATTCCTATTCCTATATATTGAAGACAGGGGCCGATTCAAGGTGGGAGGGGGAGGGCGAAGCCGGCCTGGGGGACCCCTAAGTATTTCAAAACTATAAGTGAAATTGAAATACTTGAAAAATTTTAATCAAATTTAGGTTTGAGAGTGCGATTTCCGGCCATCTACTGTAGAGGTGCCTTGATCAAAGATTTTCTTACCTTGGTTCAAGCCATGGTGGGCCTAAGGTAGTGTCATCTGCGAAAGTTCTCCCTGGGCCCCCTCTATTTCGAATTTGTGGGTATGCCACTGGCAGACGTGCCTTTTTATGGTCTTAATCCATTGACCAATTTCATTCTAAGCTATGCGAACAGACACCTATACTGTACTACTAGGTAAAAAAGAGCTATTTATAGATAATTTGCTTGCTAAAAACACTAGAGATTTCACTAGCCTGGTATTACTTTAAAATTGTGAAACCAAATGCCTTTCCCTATGCCACATGTCTGTCAACACTCATTCGAGTTTGACGA
The DNA here is from genome assembly GCF_011630105.1 of Anneissia japonica. NCBI lineage: Eukaryota > Metazoa > Echinodermata > Crinoidea > Comatulida > Comatulidae > Anneissia > Anneissia japonica. The sequence goes on along the minus strand of NW_022702649.1, from coordinate 152,671 downwards.
CAGAAAGTGTTACAAATGGCTGAAGATAAAAGACTGATAAAACGTATGGATAGAAACGAACTACAAATATATTGCATCAAACATAAACATCAAAATATTAAAGAAAAGACCATACAAAGTCGCACACTTGCTTCTGTGATTTCTCGGAAGTAAGTCGTCTGTGATGACTTTAAAGTAACTTAATACAAAGAGTCTTTTCATGGACACTACTGATTGCTTATGACAGGTAAACTACTTCAAAGCTTACTTCTAAGGGGTCGTTGAACATTATTAACATTTTCACAAGTGTACAAACAGTATTCTAGGGGGAGGGGGTAGCCAAATTTTTACTCTCTTACATATGCATAAAAAATTTGATTCAAAATAACATGCAGTATGTAAAATAATGGTAAAATTATAATGTAACTATGGATATAATATTCATTTTTAAGCAACCAAGTACAGTTTTAGATGGCTTCACAAAAAAATGGAGAATTGTTTTGCAAAATCAAATTTTTTTTTGTACATTTTCAGAGAGGAGGGAGGGGTAGACTTGTGAAAATATCTAACTCATCTAAACGTACCTACTGTTATAAAACAGTACTATGCCGAAATAATTGACAGTAATTATATAGCAAGAAAAAAAAAAGCACCTGAATAACATTGAACAGGAAACAAATAAGAAGCAGAGCATGGTGGTATTAAAAAAGTAACAAAGTAGTATACTCGAATGATGAAGAAAAATAGGAAATTGCTAGATGTTTTTAGGCAATGTCTTGAAAGGTTTGCCACACGTTTAGCTCAGGAGAGCAGTAATGAAACATTTCTGTGTCTGCAAGTATTGGAGTTGAATAACAGATGTCCCAAGTCTCCCGTAAATTGCAGATTTTTTTAACAGGCGTCTCCGCACATCACATCGTCAAATGTAAATTTTTCTCCAAAAATAGAATATTGCTCAAGAATTTAAAAAGATTACTTCTGACTTTTTTTTCTTTTTTTTTTATATTCAAGGCATTCTGCCTGATTGTTTGATTTTTTCTTAATAAATGTGAGCAGGTTGATATTTACAATTAAACAACTCTCAAGGGTNATTGGGTTTTTGTTTTTTTTGCTTTGCTGTTCATGTAAAGCACATAGTTGTACCATGGTGCTCTGTATGCTAAAAAAAACATTTGTAAAATCTGTATCCACATCTTACAATGACTTGTTTTTTTAAATTGCTTTTGTGGAATAAAAAAAAATTACTGTGGATAATGGCATGGCATATGTTCTACAGTAGTGACTTTTTTAAATTCATGACAAAATCTCAAGAAATTATACTTCTCAAACTTTATTCTTGAAGTAATGTCACATCAACTAAAAATCTTGATTTTATTTGACATTAAGGTGTCCACAATAATAAACAAACTGAGACTGAAGATAACTTGAATAGTTGAAATGTTTCATAACATGATAAAAAATGAAATAGTACAGTACACCAGTTTTCATGTTCTGTAGAAAATCTTTTATGGATATTTGCAAAGTGCCTGTGTAATTATGCAATATATTTCCTTTTTCTTTCTCATTTGGCTGTCAAACTGTAAGTAATAGAAAGGAATTTCTTACTAGTTCTATTTGCACTATAATAAATGTGATTGATGCTTATTGGGAAGATATCTACTTTTATTATTGATTAACGTGAGATCCAAATTGTTGAATTATTTGAATGTATTATATTTTACAGCCTAAGAATTGTGTCTTATAATATATTAGCTGAAATGTATGCAGATTCGGATTTTTCGAGAGATGTTCTTTATCCATATTGCCCACCTGAACTGCTTGACATTGACTACCGCGAACAGGTCATCTTGAAAGAGCTCACAGGTAATTGTCAATCTTTGTAATATCTTGTATGTTATTTCTTGAGGGTTTTCAATAAATAATGGAATTTTTTGTGAATTAAAGTTTTATTATAAAGGAATTGATGATTCTTCCTGAAGGATACTTATAATTCCTTTATTTTTATTCTGCTATAAAAGTGACTACAAATTTTACCAAACATCACAATATAAAAGTTTGATTGTAATAAAATTTTTATTAAAAAGTTCCTCAAAGGTTTATAGTTTGCATGCAGGATACACACACATATTTTTTTTATTTATGTATTTATTTATTCAGGTATAGTACAGAAAATATACAAATGGCAGCCAAAAGCAAAGATAAATGTATTTGCAAGAATATGAAAATATTGCAATATTATACTGTATACAAAATTACAACAAGAAAGGCCGAAAATTAAAAATTCATAAAAAGAAATATCACATTAAAAAGTACTAAACTTAATTAAACCACCTAAATATTTTATTGGAAACCTAAAAATACAATAAATATAAAAATATAAATATACAAAATTTGAATTATTTCTAATTTTGAATTATTTTAACATTACAAAAAAAAAAAAAAAAAATTAATAAAAATATTATTAAACTGAGGAACACAACAAATATTATAACAATCCAAAGAAAAACTGCATTCAAGCTGTTCAATATTTCAAAATTCCTTCATTCACAAATCAGTCCATTGCTATAGGTTCTACTTACATAATTAATTTATATACTATTTTAACTATAGATATATTTTACTAAACCTGTAACTGTTTTATTATTAAGTCTAACATTAATTTATTACTTTAACCTACTAAAGGTGAAGAAACATTGTACATATTAGAGTGACAAATCTTTTTTTTAACCAATTAATTATGTTTGGAGAGGCTATGCAAAGAATAAATGGGAAAGCATACGCCAATTTACTGAGCAGGTGCATTTTAAATAGAGGAAACTCTGAAAATAATGTACTATAAATAGGTACTGGATTTTGCCCCAGAAACAGGAAGGTCTATACTATACTTTTATCCAGAGTTTGATTTTCTCATTCTTATATAATAATAGGCCTGATAAAAAAACTATCCATGTCACTGTTGTTCTTAGAGTAAGGCACTTTTTTTTGTCATTAAACCAGAATAATAAATCGGTGTTTGATGGGAGGTACAGTAAGTGTTCTTGAATCAATGGATTTGGTTTATATGCTCTTATTCCTTCGATAGTTCATTCTAAAAATAGATGGGTTTATTAAATGAAAATTCCTTCATGCTGTATTATGTACAGGTTATCCAATTGGCAATTAATTGAGCAGAGGAAGTTGTACATTATCACTGTGCATGTCAGTGATTGGGGTTATGGTAGAAGCTTCCTTGTCACAGCCCTCGATAACGCTAATTCTATGACTACCACACATAAAATCAGGTCAACATCTACTTGTATCACCATTTAATCATGCCATCTGATGGGCCTGGCAGAGTACAATAATTGTGTTAGACACTGCGTCCAGCTCTGACTGAAATAAAGCATCTAGCAAGTGTGTGGACATGAATGAACAGCAGATAAGACTGTTGAACATTGTGTATGACAGTGTACAGTATTCAATGTCAGGTAGTGAAGCAGAAGAGTTTGCAAATTGAGTACTGTATGTGTATCCAGCTAAGGAATGGAACTGATGCGGTTGTACCCTTTCACCATGTCAGTGTTTCCAGCTTGCATGTACAGTATATGTGTCCTGTCACAGGGAAATGAACAGAGGAGGTTTCATATGTACTATATACAGTAAAGTGTTTTCAGTCACAGAGAATTGAGTGGAGAAGGTTGTATGTTGCAACTGTGCATGCCAGTGTTTCCAAGGACAAGAAATGGAGTGGAGGAGGTTTCATAGTAAAGTACTGTATACAGTTGAAGTGTTTCCGGTCACAGGGAATTGAGTGGAGGAAGTTTCTTAAGTATACAGTATTAACAATGTTTCCAGAAAGAAGAATTGACTAGAGAAAGTTGTATGACACTTTGTATGTCAGTATTTCCAAACGGCTATCATATAATGGAGCGGGAGATGTTGCATGTTATATACAGTACAGTGTGTTTCCAGTCACAGGGAATTAAAGCCCCATTCCCGGCAAAATTTCACTAAAAACAGACTTTTTTTAGAAAATATGCATTTGCATTACTCCAATTTTTATAAATCATGGAAAAATATTGGCATGAATTTTAGTTTTACGCAAAAGAATAAAAAAAATGAGAAATACAGACTATTTCTCATAAAATATTACCATTTTCTCAACGAATTCATCGTTACTAGGCAAATTCAGAGGTTGTAGATCACATCCACTGGAATACTCTCTCTTTTATGTATACTTTTATACAGTCAATAAAGTACGCCCTCTCTAATGAGATTAGTTTTTGTACTTCGCATCTCGCACAATGTGGTCGTTCGGTTAGGCTGAGATATGTTTGTTTAAGTGTCAAAATCTCAGTCAGAATCAGTTTTTTAACAAATTTGAAATAATTCCTATGAAATATTATATTTCACAAGTGTCAATACTAGCAACGGAAAATATCATGTCGGCCG
>NW_022702649.1:134350-148189 GCF_011630105.1 Anneissia japonica | reverse complement strand
ATTTCAGTCTTATTTTACATTTTTTTCATTCTTAGGAATGTCTAAATTCAGTTAAACTAGCAATTCCATATTATATTTATAAATCTTTATAACATTATACAAAAATTAGATTTTTCTTAAAAACTGAAATTTTGCCGGGAATGGGGCTTTAAGTAGAGAAGCTTGTACATTGTCATCACTATGTATGTCAGTGTTTCCAAAGATAGGGAATAGAGCAGAGGAGGTTGTACACTGTGTTTGTCAGTGTTTCCAGTGACAGGGAATGGTGTGTAGAAGATTGCACATTGTGTGTGTCAGTTTTTTCAATGATGGGAAGTGAGTGAAGGAGAAAGCATGTTGTATCGGTGTTCCTTTAATCAGTGGTCAAGCGGAGTAGGTTTGAACATTGTATATCAGTTTTCCCAATGACAGGTTATGGAGAAGAAGTGGTTTCATGTGTACCTCAGTGATCCACTGACTGGAAATGGCATGGAGGGGGTTGTATGACATTGTTTGCCAATGTTGTCTGTGATCAGCAATGAAGTAGAAAAGTCTAAATGTTGTGCATGTTTGCCAGTCTTTCCATTATCCAGGTGTGGAGCAGAGGGAGAAGGTGGGGGATGTGTTGCTGAATGAAATAATTCAGCATATTGGCCTCAAACCGCCTATATACCAACTGAAAAAAAGACAAGGTGAATGAGGTCCTGTACCTTGCCCAAAAACACAAGTGATTTGCACTGTGAGTTCGAACAACAACTGTTGCGCCTTCCGCTTCCATGGTTTGTTTCCAAAGCATTATAGTTTGATTCAAGCAATGCTGGCCAGTCTGTATTGTTTGCTTTAATAAACTTAATATTTTAAATGCCTATCAATGTTTATTATCCATGTTTATTTTTAGGTTACAATGCTGATTTGATCTGCTTGCAAGAAACTGGGAAGAAATTATTTGAAAATGCATTAGTTCCGTCATTGAAAACAAGTGGCTTGGATGGTTTATTATGTTGTAAGCATGGATTACCAGAAGGAGAAGCAATTTTTTACAGATCTTCAAAACTCAGGTACTGTACTATGTTTGTGGCGGATTCTCTACAAAAGCAAACTTCATGAAATATATATTTAGATTCTAATATTTAGTTACAAGACCTAATTTGAATGTCACACCAAAAATTGACAAGCCATTTTATTCTACTTTTCACTTTTATAAGCATCATCAGAAATTATATAATTAAATACAACAAAGTATATAAGATTAAATTTGAGTAACTTGATGTCCTAAAACTTACCGATGAATTTCTATATTTTATTGTACATCAAACATCAGCTTTTATTTTATTATTTTAACACATTTACAGTAGCTCATCTGAAATATATTTAATAAATATTAATTTTTTAACTTTCCACAGCAGCTTACAGTATATACCAGTATTTATTGTGGTCAGTGGCGTAGAAAAATATTTTTCATTGGGGGGGATGATTGGCGTCGTAACAGGCGCGGGGGCAGGGGGAAACTGCCCCTCCCCTGACGGTTTTTACCGGGTTGACCAAGCCGTCGTACCGGGCTGGGTAATAAGAGAAAAGAAATAGGGGAGGTTGAGGGAAAGAGAAAGAAGAGGAAAAGAAACTGAGTAAATTGCTAATACTGATGAAAATGAAAGTTTAGATGTGTATAAGAGACAGCTCACAACACTCTGCAACCCCTTCTCCACTTTAAAAACTGTCATAACTCCTTTGATCTATGCTGCCCGATGGCGTAACCACTGGGGAACAAGGTGAAAATATCTATCTTTGAAAAATCTTCCCCACCCATATAAATGCCTTTTCATCCCCTGAAAGTGCCTAAAAACCTCAAATTTCGTGCACATTTCTTGTTAACATGGCCCAATTTCCTCTAAAAATTGCACATTTTAGGGAGTTTTGATCAATTCCAACGAAATTAACATTAAAAACACTGGGGGACAAGGGGAAAATATCCATCTTTGGAAAATCTTTCTCCACCCCTTGACAATTGCATCCTCTGAAAGTGCCTAAAATTCTCAAATTCTTTGCGCGCATTTCTTGTTACGGTAGGCCAATTCTCTATAAATTGCACATTTTAGGGAGTTTTCATCAATTCCGACGAAATTAGAATTAAAAACACAAAAATATTTTGCGCACTCGGCGCGCATTTTTTTAGGGCTTTTTTTAGTTTTATCCTATTAAGTTATTTAAACACATAATAGTCCCAAACTCAAGAAGGACAAATTTAAGATAGATCATTTTAACCTAAAAGAAGGGCCTCAATGTGTATAGATGGTGAATGAGGATTGTTGTTGTTGTTGTTGTTGTTGTTGTTGTTGTTGTTGTTATTATTATGTTGTAATGTTGTTGTTTGTACTGTTCTTTAATGTTATTAAAGAGGGTCCTGAATATCAATTAACCTACTGGGCTAAACTAGAAGGGTTACCCTCTATAAAAATTAAAAAAAAATAAAAAAATAAATACCCACTCTGACTCAAGACCCCTGTTACAAGCCTGGTGTTAGCACCAATACGTGCCCTTGTGCGGACAGGAGATGTGCTCCCCTCTGAAGCTGGAAATCTTGTTTTTGCAAAATAAATTGATGCAATTTGCTATTATCGGCCTAATCAATAAATTCCTCATCAACCGATATAACTTAAACATTCTTGGAATTGACATAACATTACTGATGTTGTACACACCCTTCAGTGTGAAATGTGGCTCTCTTTGCCAGCACATCTAACATCTAAGGAAGGAAGAGCTTAGATTGGTACCAGATGTTATCAACATTAATACATTATACTAATTTTCATCTTTGTAAGCGCATAATACAGTGCAAATTATTTCTGTGACTGTCTTTGAAGTGTGTAAATCTCCATTTTATCCCATACATAGTCAAAATATTGGGGGGGATGATTCAATGGACCATCCCCCCTTGTCAAATATTGGGGGGGGGGGGATATATCCCCCATCCCCGGGATCTACGCCTATGATTGTGGTACAAACAGTGTTTAAAAACCAGAACAAATCTGAAATCATTGCATCACTAAATTACTACAATATTCTATAAAAAACAAACCTACTTTCACAACACCCGTAAAAGCAAATCAATCACAAACTGTAAATGTGTAGTAATTAATGCAACTCTCATTTGTATGGGGGAACTGTTCATCTGTGTGTAGTAATTAATGCAACTCTCATTTGTATGGGGAACTGTTCATCTGCTTTGTAGAAAAATAGATTAAGGCAAAATAAAATTTCCTTGGCACGGAAGTCTTTAGTAAAATGCAAAAAGAATAATAATACTCCCAAGTGTGGAGAAGCCATCCCAGGGAGATCTGGTTTAATGAGCTTTCTTAACACATCAGAATTTTGTAATGTATGATGATACCTATAGCCAGCTGACGTCAGGGAGACAATAATAATATTAGTAGTAAAAACATGCAAACATTAAATTTGCAGAAGATTGGTTTAGCTTGTGGGAGACTGCTATAGACAATGCCATTTTCCAATTGACTCCAGAGACTTGGGATCCCTGATGCAGAAAAACCTAAGATTGCCAAAAACAATATATTTTTAATAAGTTCTCAATATTGTACAAGTCATAATATTGCTTTAGGTTTCCATAGAGTTGAATTACAAGTCATGATGCAGTACAGCTTTTTTATTTTGTGAATGCAAGTCTGAATTAGCTTATGAATTATTTAGGCTTTTCATTGGAAGCAAGTTCAAGAATATGATACTGTTGTAAAGTAATTGTACATTTTTTTCCATATGGTTAGCAAACTGTAATATTATTCTTTGTGAAAGATTCTATTTAAGTATTTTTTGATTAATTTGTTTTTTTCATTAGTTGATAGAAACCATTATATTATTCCTTTGTGAAAGTTAATAATAATATAGTACTGCATAATGAATTCCTTAAGTAATGTACTTTTGGTTTTCCATTATAGAGCTAAACTCGAGAACATTTAATTAGAGTAAAAATGTGCTACAGTAACACCTTTCCTGTTCACAGCCATCCACACTCTTTTGTGCATCTCTGGGAGTTTGTTTTATTGTTTTTTGCACATCCTCTGCTAAAAACCGAAGTTGTTAGTTATTTTTTGTAGGGGTTTCCAGAAAAGAGCTTAAGAAATACACTCAGTTGTGCATCTAAAACAATGCCCACAGAGTTTTGGAGTCATCTAGTTTGAAATTGACTTTTTGGATTTGATTTATTATAGATCTCTGTCAGATGATACATTAGCTAGTAGTCTTGAGAACTTTGTTGAGTTCCATCTACTTGTTTAGACATCATGTGTACAATGTACACAGAATCCTGGTGTCAGTTTTGTAGAAGAGGACTCTTTCAATGGCGGAAAAAAAATGTCTTATTATTTAGATGGCTTTTCCAGATATTGTTAAGCTTTGATGAAGCAGCCATATAATTGATCGTTGACTGTGCTGTCTATTTTGGAATCAAAGTCAGAAGTTGTCCAGTTTTTGAGAGTACATTATTATCTGTACACTGAGAGTTTTAGACCTATTATTGTCATTCTATATAAAATATTTTAATTTTTTCCGATATATTTTTCTCTACTTGATTGACGTAGTTGTTTGTTTCTATTTTTTCATAGAATGTGTAATTAATGTTTCATTTAAAACACAGAAAGAAATTTTCACTGATAATATGTTGATGCAATGTACTAGTAGAATTTATTGCATTTTTTGCATTTTAAAATCATTAAAAATAATAGGAGATATTTTGTCCTTACCACCGGTGTTCTAAGGGTGAGTTTTTGTGCCCAGGTTCCTCTTTTCAGGAACATTCTGATTTTTTTTTATATACTAAAGGTTCAAGGTTTTGCTGTGGAATTAATCACACACTCCCAGAACCTTGATTCTTTTTGTCAACGGTCATTATTTTATGCAAATTGTTAGTCTTTCTGATAAGAATCATTCTCTCTATCCAAGTAAAGTGTGAAAGATGGATTATTGTATCAAGTATCAATCTACTCATACATTTACAAATTACATATTAAAAGTTGTGAAGTTGTAAAAAAAAACTATTTAAATTTTGAATTCATTGTGGTTTTTTTTCATAGGGTTTTAGAAAGTCATGATGTAGTTCTTTGTGAAGCCTTCAAAACAGATCCTCTCTATGCAGATCTTCTACAAGGTGTTTCAAAAAATGAATCCATGTTGAAACGTGTACAGTCAAGATCATCTATAGCTCAGGTAGCGTATTTACAATAAATCTTTTTTATTAATCATAGTTTTTATTAATGTTGAAGCAATATTCAACATTTCAATTGCTATCAGCAATTTATCTTAAGGTTAAATGACCAACTAGATTTTAACTTTTTTGTCATTGGACTGTGTATATATAGTTCATGCTCACATACAGTACGCCATCTGTTTAATGAGATATTGACAGGAAATCCCCAAAAGCCTGCCAAAAGTCCCTCTGGGGATATTCTGGAGGTTTTCTTTAAAATTAAAAATTACATCAGGTAGAGGATGGGTGCCACACGTATCTTGTTGAGTGTAGCTATATACAGTCCAGTCTTACTGGTCATTCAACCTTGAGAAAGGGTGCTGATAAGTTTTTTGTTTCTGAAGATCATTCGATTACAATTTTTATTAATGTTGAAGCAATATCATTGGAAAAATTTGAAGTGCTATCAGCACTTTTTCCAAGGTTGAATGACCACTTAGAGGTTATGCTGGTTACCAGACTGAGTCCAGTCAAGCTCGACTGGATTTCCTTGAATTAATCCTTCTGTTTGATATACATCATTAACAGAAAACCTCTGAGGTATCTCAAGAGGGTTTTCGGAGGTTTTCTGTTAATATTCATCAAGCAAAGGTGTGAGTCGTGGCTATACATAGTCCGGTGACTAGCCAGCATAACATCTAACTGGTCATTAAACCTTGAGAAAGGGTGCTGATGGCAATTGATGGCGTTTTGCATCTGGAGAAATGATAGGAATTAAGTTTTGCCCTACCAGACTTGTTATACTGAATGCTAAGTACGTTCCAAAATATTCGCAAGTGATTCAGGCGGGAAACAAACTCAAATCCTCCAGATGATAGGAATGATGTGTAATAATTCTGTCATACATAATTGGAAAAGAAACATTAGAATGCAAAAATCTAATAAATTAACATGTTTGTTTCATTGTTCAGGTGGTAGTGTTCGAGGAGATTGCAAACCCTTCACGTAAGTTGTGTGTAGCGAATACACATTTGTACTTCCATCCACGGGCTGGCCACGTCAGGCTCATTCAGACAGCTATCATCGCACGCTACTTGGAGAATCTAAAAAAAACTTATAAAAAACAGGTATATGCTCATATCATGTATTTAAAATGTACATCAGATTCAGCATATTGTTTGCCTTTAATATGTTCTATTCAAGATTTTTACATAATGGTATGTAATTTGATGTGTGCCCATAAGCAGATTTAAGGGGCCATACCGACGTGGGCCCCTAAATCTATATATTTTAAAAATTTAAGTCTGAGAGTGCCATTTCCAGCCATTTCTCCCATAGACATGGTGCAGCTGAGGTATTCTGGATCCTCCATCTGTTAAATTCCCTTTCTCCTTCCCCCTTTATTTTGAATTCCTGGATCAGCCTCTACTGTTAATGGCACTTGCATTATCATTTGTGTTCACAAAAGAAGTCAATAATTGTTCTCCATTGTTAGTGGTATTTTGACCAATCCAGAAAAATGTGGTATGCAGTAATGCCACAGGTTTAAAATTGGAAAATCAGAGGTTCGATTCCAACTTTGGTCATTTGCTTGAGTTCTTGGACAAGGCACTGTATCCATGTTTTCTCCCTCTACCCGAGAGTACTGTGTTAGTGGGTATCTAGTAGGTTCAAATGCAATTGGGGAACAATGGGCAATATATATATGTGTTCCAAAGGTGTTTAATCCATTGATTAAATAAAGTGAAGTAATTATGTGAATTACAAAGATTGACATAATTTTTAACCAGTTTTTTTGTTTTCTTTTATATATCCTGTTCAAATTTCGATTTTCTGTGTTTTGGTTTGGTCTTCCTTATGTTTGTCGCCTGCACTACAAGTTCCCGTGCATTTACTGACAGCTGTCCAACCTAATGCAGCTCCATTTCTATCAATCTGCATTTCTGTTCCATTAATTCCTTGTCGACATTCCTATATATTTCGTCTGACAGTTTCAATTTGTCAAAAATGATTTTGACCTAGCCTTTTTCCACCGGCACTTCCAAGCGGTGTTAACTTATGAGTAGCTTTATTACTGCTGGCGTACATCATTGAGTCATTGAGGTAACTTCAAGTTGTCAAGTGGGGAAGATCTTTGTTAATGGATAGCTGTCCTAGAAAAGTTTGTAGTTCTTGTAATAATTTGAATCACAAAAACAATATACTTTTGATTGATCTGTGAGACTCCAATGTGATTGTATAGCCAATATAATTATTATCTATTAATATACATACAGTATGTAGCTTTAAAAGATAACAATGTTGCTGGTGAAATCAATACTACTATACAACTGTTATTCCACATAGCTTCAGTTTTAAATAGGAAGGAATAGCTCCTGAGTGGAGGTTTTAAATGAATACATTTCTCTGGAATTCTCTTACAGAACATACAAAGACATGTTATTGTCTTCTTAAAACTTACCTGTTTGAGAGGGCATAATATCTGTGCCTGTATGCCTTTACGTCTCCTTCCCCATTTTGTTTTATGGTTTGGTAGGTTCGTTGCCAATGCCAGGCATTCCTTTTCTGAATATGCTTCTTGTTTTTTTTGTATTGGTCTCATTTGAATATTCCGTTAAGTTTATGCTTAGCTCTTGTGGGTTTTGACATTAGTTACTCTATAAATCTAGGATTTTGTTATTATTATTGTTAAAAATTATTAATTATTATTATTCCATCAGACCCAGTTTGAAGTGATCATCACACAACAGTACACTTTTGTAGTCTAAATGGGGTATGGGACTATACATCTTTGCATATATAAACAATAACGGAATAGGAACATTGGTCCCCTCAGGGGTTTTGTTAATTATTATTATTATTATGACTTACATTTATGGCCAGACTTGAGTGTGTAAAATTGCATAGCCCCTGGGAATGGAGTTGTTTTGAAACCAGACTCCGGAGAAAAGAAAATGTTTTGATATCTTCTACAAATGAATACTGTAAGATGTTAATGGGTTGTTGAAAAAACTAATTGGCCTTTCCCCCAGTTTTTTTAGTTTGCAAAAAAACGTGTATCTTATCTTATTAACCATCCCTGATTATTTCTCCAAACCCACTTGTGTATTATTCATTTGTGAAACATTTCAAAGTTTTTATTTCCTTTGGAGCATGGCTTTAAAACATGGTTGCATCCTCACTGTACCTTTCACAATCAAACATGTAATAACATAGCTAGGTATAGCCGTTGGGAGTAGAGGTTGTTGAAACATGGATACATCTCTATTTTTCCTCCAAGAAAAGACATGAGTAGTAATATTGCAGCATTGGTGGCTTACATAAGGAGAGCTTGCAGGCTTAGAGATAACACTAAATTTCTTCATTCTATAGAGAAATTACATTCTTTTGTTACATTTAGAGCAAAGCCTGGAGGTGTTACAAATTCAGAATTTGTCAACTATAGCTATATAATATTTATTTTCGACTTTATTGTTAATATGCAAATAATTTTGTAGGTATGGCACCTGTGAATATTGTCCAGACGGGCTTCCGCCATAAATTGCAGGAGCGGTGTTTGATTCCTCTTTGTTGTTTTTTTTCCTCTTTTGGTTTGTCTTTGGTTAGTGTATTTTAATTGTTTCAGAGTCTAGATAAATTTTTCAACAGTGTAACACTTAAAGCACTCTGATCCTAATTAATAGCACTATATAAATGTCGCATTATAATTATTATTATTATTATTATTATTTATTGGCTTTTCCCAGCAGTACTGGGAAAAGCCATTGTTTTTGTTCTGATTTTTTTTTTTTTTTTTCTTTTTTCTTGCCTATGTTTTTCCTATCTTTTTGCACTGTTTTTTTCTGGCCATCACTTTGGTCACTTCCCATGCTTAGAATTTTTCTGTGCTTTGCCGAAGCATAGGCCATATATCAAGGATGTGCCTCCTAATATTTAGTGTCAGTCTATGGTGTGGTGTGCATGTGAGGGCCAATTAAAATGATTTAAAGTCAAACAGTCTACACCGGATATTTCAAAAACCGGTCAGTTGATGTGAATGAAACTTATGGGAAAGTTTAATCAAGTTACAAGGAAGAAATTTTTACGTGTTAGTGACGATCCAGTGAAGGGTGTAAAGTTGAGGGTCTTTTCATTTTTTGATCACCCAGACCCAAATATCTCTTTAAAAAAAAACCAATGGGTCTAAATGAAATATTCTATAATACATTGTGAAAGTCTTGTAAAAAAGTGATTAAATTTTTGTGACAATCCGTAGTATAGTGTGGATCTGAAGACCATTTAAACGAAAATGTTCCAGACCACATATTTCGGAAACGGATCAACTGATCTGAATGAAACATTCGGAAAAAGTTTAACCAAGTTACAAGGAAGCAGTTATTATGTGCTGGCAACGAATCAGTCAAGGGTGTAAACTGGAGGGTCATTTCAATTTCTGAGGACCCAGACCTAAATATCTCTTTAAAAAAATCAATGGGTATAATTTAAACCTTGTATAACAGTTTGTCAAGTTCGAGTAAAGAAATGATTAAATTTTTGTGACGATCCAGAGTAGGGTGTAGATCTGAGGACCATTGAAAGGAAAACGTCCCAGACCACATATTTCGAAAACGGATCAACTGATCTGAATGAAACATTCAGAAAAAGTTTAACTAAGTTACAAGGAAGATGGTATTATGTGTTGGCGATGAATCAGTCAAGGGTGTAAATTGGAGGGTCATTTAAATTTTTGAGATCCCAGACGTAAATATCTATAAAAAGTTTTCAATGGGTGTAAATGAAACTTTCTGTAATAGTTTGTAAAAATTTGAGAGTCATTTAAATTGCTTACGTCTCAGTTATAGATGGATAAAAATGACACTTTGCAGAATAGTTTTTCATGATAAAATGAAGAAATGATCCAATTTTGGTGACGATCCGCAGTATGGTGTGGACATGAGGACCATTTAAATATTTTTTGTTGACAGTTGATTAAATTATTTAAACGCAATTTGCGTTTTCTAAAGCGCTTAACCAGTTTCAGCTAAGTTAAACTCAAAACTACCGTGATATGCATGAAAAATTTTTGCTTTCAGTCATTGAATCGCTATGAACTGAAAATGCACTTTCCTATGCAAGGTCGGCTCATATGGTGCGCAGTGGTTATGAGTCACGATGTACCTCGCTAATACCATTACAGCCATAGTTCAGGTCTCACTAATAACGTCGCAGTGAGCTTGGTTTCATTTTTTTTTTTCCACTTTATTTATTTTTCCACTTCATTAAAATTATATAGGTTTTCCTTTTTTTTTACTTTATACCTTTTAACAACTTTTCTTTTTGTTGCAATTTCAACTTCATTTCTCATTAAAGCAATAGGGAAAAGCCCTATGTTCTGTTGTTCAAACAGACATAGTAAGTCTAGTTATTATTATTATTATTATTATTATTATTATTATTATTATTATTATTATTATTATTATTATAGTTTTGGCAATTTTTAAATTTCTGTTAATCAACAATTTCCTTTCAAACAGACATAGTAAGTCTAGTTTGCTAGTCTGAAAATTTATCTGGGTAACACATTTTTTTAATCATTAGGATGAGGTTCAAAATTAGAATAGTATATTAATGAAAAATGAAGTGAGGGAATGAACATCCTTGAATAACTCCCGTATGACATTTAATGGCTATTTATCATCCTTGAACATTCACTACATCAAATCCAAACACATTACATTAATACCTGGACAAGTAAACATTAGCATGCTACACTGCACATGCACAGGAATGGCTCATAGGGGATACTGGAGATGGTTAGACCCTGACTTCACCTCCATGGAACATTGGCATAACACCTATGGGCTCCAGGGTGTGAAGCTCTGGGTCCCCAGTCCAAAGGGGCCCTGGAGGGCCCTTCTACTAATAAACTGCACTCTTCTATCTGTGACAGTATAGTCCAGTAAAAGACACCCAAAACTAGCAAATTAAAACAATGTAATACCACGTTTTTTACTCGCTAATGAGTCACATGACAAAAACTTTCTTTTATACAAAATTTATTTTCGACCCAAAATGTTCCGCAGCCAGGCTCCACTACAAATAGATATTTTAAATGCTATACTCTCAAATAGTGAAGTAAAGGGTTACTAGAATTCAAATTAATTTATAGTAATATAACACTCTGCAGTATTGTTTGACATTCCGCTGTGAATGCAGGAGCCCCAACACATCCCGTGACTTGTTAGCCACTGCCATAGAAATGCTTAGTCTAAATAGTAATGGCTTTTGGTTTGATGGGGTCATAAGCCACCTTCAGATCCACACCCCTTTCCCATCCCCCACTGGCCCTACCACTAATTGTGAACTAGGTAAGAGTGTTCCTTGTGAACAGATACACAGCTTTCTTACAATTCATTATACCTTTGTGGCTAGATCCTGGATTTATTTCTGTAGGCAAGTAATGCTGTCTGTTTATTTGTGTCCATAGATAGAGATGAATGTGTGACACTGCTGGTTTGGAATCTGTCCTAAGATAAGAGTGGAGATGTTTCTCTACTATACATCCATACATAGACTTGAATTTATGATATTGTCTGAACATAAGGTGCAGATTATCTAGTCCAAGTACATTACTGTAGATCCTCTAGTATAAGCTCATTCCCTTTCAATAAAAAATTGGGCTGAATTTTTTTTATTTCATTTATTTATTTATTTTTTTTGAGGAGAGGAGGTTGGGCGATACATCCTTTTACATCAAAAGGCACTTTTTCAATCAAAGGCCAATCATGGATTTTTTCTGAGAGTTTTGTGACAGACAGCTAATGTACTCATTAAACTCACACCCTGGGTTTTTTGCCCGAGGAAAGACTGGTACGTAAAATTGGGCATAACATAGGGGGTTGCCTTATACCCCAGTGGGGCTATACCCAAGGAACTACAGTACATTACATTACATTACCACCACAGGCAGACCTAAGTTTGTCATACTCCATTGCTAGTAATGATTTCAAAGAGTAAAGGTGGTTAGACTATCATACAGACATCTCTACTAAAAAGCTCACATGGACAGACAGAAATATGTATGCTGTTATTATGTACCCTGAACATGTATATTGACAGTCTTGATTACGAATGATAAAGCAATGTCAACAATATATATTGGAAAAGTAAATGATTTCTGAGAAGTTGGATACGGTTTATGACATTTATGTTGGAATGGCGGCATTGATAATGACAATGTTTCTGTATAATGAAACATGTGGCGCAACAGTATAGCTCCAGGCTTTCAGTCAAAGGGTCATGGGTTCACATCCAAGGCCATTCACATTGCTTGTGCCCCTGAGCAAGGTGCTTTATCTATGCTTGCCTCCTTTAAACTAGATGTATAAATGTATAGGATGTCAATGTTGTAAAACAAGATTAATTTTATGTCTGCTTTAAATTTTCAGCAAAGAGTACTCCTCAATTCATTGCAAACTATGCAGAGCTATAATAATGTAATGGCAGTAATATTTATTGAATTGTGCTACATAAACAAGCTTAACTATTGCTCAATCATTGGTGTGATAGCCAGTGTGTATATACTGAACTATGGGGGTCAATACAAAATATATCTAGATAAGTAAATGTGACCTCACATTTGTATTTTTTGTTTTGTTTATTTTGTTTTTCCAGCATGGTTGTGAGAATCTTGCAGTGATATTCTGTTGCGACTTGAACAGTACGCCGGGAACAGGAGCCTATGAGCTACTCTTGACTGGTAGTGTATCCAAGAAAACAGCTGACTGGTATTCAAGTAAGCTTCATCAAGAATTAAGTTTAAGGTTTTAGTAGACTTAAGTTCTGGCAAATGGTATTTGAAACTTGAGTGACCACAAAGCCCTACAACAGATGCAGTGTAAGATACAACACACCACTAATACATGATATCTGGAATCTCTCTAGATATTTTATGGTATTATATCAACATTACTAACATAATGTCAGCTATATCATACCCATGCAGGCAATGATAAGGCCCTGTCCAGTCTATTAAATTTTATTCGACAAAAACATGTGACATGCCTAAATATAGTCATGATGACATCACATCATGACCATATATATATATGCACATCATGACTATATATGGGCACACAACAGTTTTTTGTCAAAGAAAATTTGATAATCTGTGCAGAGCTTGTGATACAAAAGGGTCATCTACCTTGACCTTCACTTTCTTGACCAACAAAAGGCCAGGGTCATCTACTTTGCCCTTCACTTTCTTGACCAACATTTGGGATCTTTTATGCTGTTTAGTATTAATTTGTAAATTGGTGGGATTGGTTTGTGCTGTGTTTACCATTCAGTCTCTCTCTTAAGATCAGGATTTGATTCTAACTCAAGTCAGTTGCTTGTGTCCTTGGGCAAAGCATTTTATCTATGTTGCATTTGGGTGCCCAGGTGCTTAAGCTTGTACCTGGTTTGCATGCCAATGCAGTGAATGGAATCTGTAACATTAAAGGATACTCCCTTTGGGAGCTGGTTACGTGTTTCATTTGCATTTGTCCAGTGGCCAAGGTGTTGTTCAGAAATTGGGCCCCTCGCAATATCTATATCTATATATACAGGGATCCCAAGTTGGAAGAAGTAATTTCCAGGAGATCTAATGATCCAGGAATTTGAAATGGAGGGGGTTGGTGGGG
>NW_022702649.1:131546-134317 GCF_011630105.1 Anneissia japonica | reverse complement strand
TGAATCCTCCACTGATCTGCAGTGGTTAATGCCTGTTGTCAACAGCCCTGGCCGGCTGTCCCCCTCCCTTTGAATCCTCCACTGAACATACAATAACATCCAATCAGAATTATAAATTTATTTCAGATTGGTGTATATATATATACATATGTACGCTTAATTAAGAATTGTTTAATCTATAACACCACTATCTCAATACTTGACCGCTTTGATCTCTGTCGGATTTCACTTTGTATATTACAGCATAAACTATTAGATAATACGCCTATAATCCATCTACATCACTATTGTATTGTTTATATTGTACAGTATACAACTTGCAACAGCCAATCTTGTGCATTCTGTAAAGCTGATGAAGGCCAGAAAATTTCCTTCGAAAATAAATACAGTGTTCAACAGTATACATGCCTTGTCATAATTTTTTGTTTCAACGACTTTCAAATTTGAAATATTTAATCAAAGTGGGTTGCATCATTTTCATTTGTTTTATACATTGGGTGAACCCTGTTTTTCCATCCAAAATGATTTTAAAATTTCCTTTTTTTTTCAGGTGGAAAGGAAGAATATTGTGGCGGTATGGCTTTGGGTCAGAGCTTAAAGTTGGACCATCCATACTCCTCAGCAACATACACAAACTTTGTCTCTGGGTTCCAAGGTGTCCTCGACTACATCTTTTATGAGCCTCAGTATTTTAATATTGAGCAAGAGGTGCCGTTGCCATCACATTTGGATGTTGTCCAGTTCACAGCTTTACCAAGTCAAGTCTTTCCATCAGATCATCTGGCTTTAGTTTGTGACTTGAAGTGGAATGTTGGATAATTAAAAAAAAACAAGAATATTGATATATAGATTACCGTATAACAAATTACAAAAAAATGTAATATTTATTTTTCTTTTTACATTTTTTATTTTGGTATATACACCTTGCACAATCCACAACGGAAAGCAGAGATACATCAGAGACCAGCAGAGGGTAATTGGTTTAACAAGTCCTCTGCCAGGGACATGAGTTCGTGTCCAACATGGTTTACTCAGGGCACCAGTACCAGGGATCCTGTCCAAACAAACCATTATTGCATGTAAACTTGCTGGCAGTGGTCACCAGAACACAAACTCTCACCACAGAGGTTCCACAAAGAACCTGAAGTAATGATCTAAAGATAAACACTATGTTTTGTGTTTCATTAGAGTCGATAGGAATGATTTTCGTTATGGTGGCGCCCTTTTACACAGTCAACGTGTTAAGCCACAGTTGGGCAAAGTGTGGCCTGTGTATCTTTGGCTTTAAAACCC
This sequence comes from Anneissia japonica, assembly GCF_011630105.1. NCBI lineage: Eukaryota > Metazoa > Echinodermata > Crinoidea > Comatulida > Comatulidae > Anneissia > Anneissia japonica. The sequence continues at coordinate 133,024 of NW_022702649.1, read as the reverse complement.
CTTGTTTTTACAGCCCCCTTTTTTTTTTTTGGGTCCGACTGCCCGATGAGCTTTGGCCGATGGGGAGGCTTGACCAAACCAATGGGGGCTTAAGCCCCCTGCCCCCACTGGTGCCGCCACTGCCCACATGATGCAAGACGGTTGGTAACTATGCTGATGGTATGAGTACCAAGCCAATGTATGTGGCATGGCTACCAGGCTGCTCCATGTAGCATGAGTATGAGACTGCTCCATGTGGCATGAGCATTAAGCGTGTCCATGTGGCACTAGCAGTATCAACATTTCAAAACCAAATGAACAATAATGATTATGTTAGCCACAAAACTACAATTTGTTTTAAAACTTTAATTAATAGAGGAATAGTAAATTTATTTGGTTTATTATGGAATGTATGTCTTAACCAATTTTATGTAGGCGTTCTAGAAACGCAGCTTTTTATGATTAATATCAAGAAATAGTATATTGCATATTGAAGAATGAAATACAATAAACTATAATAATCATTGGATTTTTTTGTCAGAGGGATGGATTAAATTCATATTAAAATGGTGAAGCGTTTGTCATTAATCTGTCATTACTTGTCACGTTCCAGATTGTATAATGGTCATAGCCATTTCGGAGAAATGCAAAGGCACTTGACAGAAAAATCAAAACATCAGTGGGTCGACTGAAAACACTAACATATTAACTGAACTATAATATCCCTGAAACTGCCAAAGAAATTAAGAACAAATCAAAAAGGACCAGCAACAGTGCTCTGTTTACTTTCAGTTTGAGGCCTTGCATAACTTACAGTCTTTGGCTTATGCGTTTCAAACTACAAAAAAATATATTGATAATTGTAATTGTTTCATGTCTAGAGCTATCAGCTAATTCAAGTGTTAAAAAACTTTCGCCTTAGATATTATGGTGGGTATTACAGTACAAGGGTGGCGGGGAGGGGGACGTTGGGGCTCCGTCAGGGATAAAAAGAAAAAACAATTCGACTAGAAAAAAAAGATACATGCATGTCTTGCATATGGGTAGACTAAAATTAAGCCTTTGAAACCACTGGATTTATTTTCCAGGGCCTTCGACCACTGGACTGCTTCCGGGAGATTTTGAGTAGCGCCCGACCCTGCCCATTTATGCTCTCGTCGTGGATATCGTCACCCTGGCGAGAGCAGGGTGACACAGTCATATAATACTTTAGTGCATTGTTAATTGTCTCCCAAAAGATGAAGATAAAACCTCAACCGTTCACCTATAAATGTAAATTGCACATAAAAGGATCTAAGTTTTCAACTTTCAATAATTCGAAAAATTGGTACAGTAATTTAAAGACGATTTGCTACAAAAAAAATCCTCAAATTTACTGCCAGTTATGAATAGTATTTGGAGCCGATAATGATTATGGTTTCGTTTCTCGTTTTGATTTTCAATTGGAAGCTAATAACTTACTGGAATTTACAAGTTAAACAATCCGTTTTGCTTATATA
>NW_022702649.1:127878-130081 GCF_011630105.1 Anneissia japonica | reverse complement strand
GCCTATATATTACTAAACAATTCATTTTGTTTTTAAGATTATGTTAGAGCTGTTAGGTGGCGGTATGTCTGTCTTCAAAAATACAAATTTAGAATACAAATATTACATTTTATTGTTCACATTTATCTCAACAGAAAGATTATCTGAATTTATTTAGAATTGTGTTTTGGTAATTAAAAATTATAATAACGAACGTTTTTTTTTTTTTTTGCATTGACTAAATAAATAGGCTGAAAATGTTGAGATTTTCGCAGTAAAACGTTGTTAATCAGTGAAACTCTCCATGTTAAACTGAATTTGTATTTTTTCTGGATTTACATGGAAATAGATAATGTTGGTTCTTTTAATTATTATATCTAATATCAGCTTGCCACGCGGGGGCGAGTTTAGAGTTCCGTAAGTGATTGCACTTTTGTGCGATGGCCGCGTTAGCAACCTGTTAACATCGTTATTGTTTTAATTCTAATGTTACCGGTACATAAATTAGGTGGTAACCAAGGGCGTCGATCCGTTGTGAAAAGTTGGGGGATGAATTGCTAAATAAGGAAGTCTTGGGTCGTAGGCCCAAGCCTTGCCGGCCATGGGGAGCCCCCTGTGGGGGTCCAGGAGGCGAATCCCCCTGAAGCTCTGGCGTCTATAGCCTTTTATAAGTCGTATCTAATTAATTTTAAGGAATGCAATTAAAATTTATTTCCACACTATATTTTCAAAATACAGTGGCAGTCCCAAGGAAGGACTTTTTAAGAATATGTCTCGGAAATGGCACTCTTGGATGGTAAAAATGCTTTTTCAAAGCAGTCTCCTCGACCAAATTATTTACTTTTCCCTACGGGAGATCTGCTTCCCCACCCTTGGCACCCTTCCCTCACGGGAATCTCAAAGCAAATTATGATTATGGCACCTCCAGATGCCCCGAATTAATGGCACTCATTCAGAATTAATATTTGGATATTTTCTCAATTTTGTTTTAAATTTTTTAAATATATGTCCTACAGTCAATGTTAGAGATATTATGCTGTTAATGTATAAACAAATCCCTTTAGATCAGTTTTGATCCGGGTGTTATAGAGCGAGGATCCTTGAGTAGGGTCACCGCACCGCAGGGACCCCAAAGTTCGGTGGCTATGTGACCGCCGCACGAGAGCGCGCATACGCGTTACGCCACAGCATGGATAGCTGTTCTAGGTACACACATTCCGGTAATGCTAAAAACCCCGTCTTAGGTCTCCGTCTTTTGGCCTTTTTACATCCTGGATTATGAAATCGTTGGAAGAAATCGACGTCGGAAATATATAGTTTAACGTTGTGTTAAGTCAATCAATAAAAAATTCAAAATTAGTGAGTGGTAAAATAATCGAGCTCTCCTTTCGCCCACTGCTGTGACCGCCACTGAGCACAGGTACACTTCCTTTTTTCCCTCTGACATCCCTTTTACTCTTCTCAATTTTTTCTCCCTCTTTTTCATTTTTCGGAGGGATTGACGGGAGGCGGATCCGTCCCTGCATGATGTCATGGCGGCATTGCGTCAAGTAACATCGGAGTTCGTAAACTTGTTGTGTCACTAGTTAAAAAAAGTCGAAATAGACAGACCTATCCGTGTCAAAGGCTGTATAATTATTGTTTAATAACGGCTATATCAAATTAAATTTATTAACTATAATTTTTTGAAGTTAGGAAAAGCAGGAATCTATGTATGCAGATAATATTGAACACTAGTATATACGGGCCTTAATAATATACAAAAGGAATAAATCGTTTATAGTAAAAATTGTGCAATTTTGAGTTCGTAAAAATGTTGACCTAATACTGTTTACACGCTTCAAATTTTAACGACGTACAGTAGGCCTCCTACATTGTTTTCATAAATTTAGCCTCTGATAACCGTTGCATCTATAAAATCGATGGAGTGGTTACTGAGATGGTTACGAAATGTACAAACAATTGCGTTTTTATTCAGTATTGGTCCGAAAATACGCATCGCACTTGGAACAAAGCACAAGTATATATAATGATATAATATATATAAACTCTAAATCGTCTTGCAGTAATGCTGTAAGTATATATAAGTCAATTTTTTAAAGTACGGCTGAAAAAAATAATAGCATATAATATAAATCAAAATAGCAGTTAATTTAAATTATATATAAATCAACAAAGAAAGGTAAAAACAGTGTTCTAATAATGGACATAAATCGTGTAGCAC
>NW_022702649.1:122044-127858 GCF_011630105.1 Anneissia japonica | reverse complement strand
ATGTATATGTATATAAATTAGGCATCGATATGCGATGTGGCCACGTATTTTCCGGTCCAATCATATGTAGTGAGACAGAAAACAAGGATTAATGTATTTCTGGCACATAATGTTTATTCGAGCATAAATATTTCGGTTGTCCCTGGCACTTTCTTCAGTGTTAACTGAACATACAACTGATCACTTGCATAAAATTTTGGCATATTGAGATCTAGTGTGTGGCAATCTAATATGTATATGGAACTAATCATGGTGGAATAAAATATTTAATTTTATTATATTATTTATTTTTTATTTTTCTATTTTATTCCTCCATGGCCTAATCAATTATTGGAAATATGGGATGGCTTGGCCAGTGGCTGGACGGTAACCTCATTTTAAATAAAAAATAGAAATCATTGAAAATGCTTTTAAAGATTGGGGGCGGAAATGTCCAATAATAAGGCCTAGTATTACACAATTAACACCATGATTAATTATAAGAAAGTTCATAGTTCCGGTTTCGTTTCTTATCAATACGGCAGGTAAAAAAGGGTTGTTGACCAAAAGTATAATCATGAACAGCGACCTCTATAATTAAAGGGAATCCAAATCAGTATATCAACAAATTGAAGCGTTTTCTTGCTTAAATATAAATATTTCTTTAGATTATTCGGCTCTTTTTCCATACGGTGTTGAAAGTGTGGCAATAATATGAGAAGAAAATGCAATTTAGTCTTCGAAAACATTGATATGTTAGAAGAATGGACATTCCATTACAATGACTAAAAAAGCCGTTTTACTCTCCTTGGTCGTACGCTTACACAATACTTACAACATAATTTAAGAGAATTTAACTATTTAATAACTCTACATTGAATACATAAGTATTATTAAAGTATGTGTATGTTTTATACGTAGCTTTATACTGAGGAAAAACCTATGAAAGGGGAAATACAATATGTATGAATTTGGGGAACTATTTCTTATCGCGAATTATAATCTGCGGTTACGCTATCGCGTATGTACATCAGGTTCGCCATCTTGATTCTTCAGTTGCGTCGCAGTGGTGGTACGGTGTAGTGAGTGTGTCTTCATTATAACGAATCCGAGGTAATTAATAACTTTTCTGCATTGAAAGACTAATATATCAACAAGGTCCACAAGGCCTTTTACTTAAGGTTAGTAGCATGTTATTTTATGCCTAGTGGACTTTCTTTACTTGGATTACTTCTCGGGTTTGTTAAGTTTTGTGTACTCCAAATCTAAAGTAATCGAGATACCGGAAGGGAGATGATGAAGGTAATCGTGATTTTGTTTCTGAAAATCAACGCCCAAAGTGCGCTGAAAATGAAATAAATTTGCACTTAAATTGGTTTGATAATCCTTGTGACAATACTTTTTTTTACGTTACTGTGAATGGTGTGTTCAGTTCGAGAGATAATGACTGTAGTATTTGCATTCATTGATTGAAAAATATGCATGTTTATCTAGCTAGGCTAGTCACCTACCTAGGCCTCACAAGGTGGGCGATATGTGTTGATAAGCTTTGGCTTCGCGTTCCCGGCCTTGTCAGTGTCATGATTATGAACCGTCGTAGGCCTACTTGTGTTACTGTAGGCTTAGGCGAAAGCAAACGTAAATGTGTTTTTGAACTTGCTTTAGCTCAGCTCTACCTTTAATACAGTATTTTTCAAAGGAAATTGTTGATGTGAATGAGACAAAAGGGCTTGATTGAATGAAAGATTCATTTAGAGCTAGGCTGTGGATATTATTGTTCTGACGGTTTTATGTAAATCTGATGTGTTGATTAGTGCAGTGGAGCTGGCATGACCTAACTTTAAACTTTACTCTGAAATCTACTCTGTCAGCATAGTTCCAACTCTCCCATTTCAATTGGGAAAAATGCAATCTCCCGGTCTACCCAATTTTGTCAAATTCTTCAGAATTTTCAAAAAGGAACTCTATCACAATACCAAAAATACTTATGATTTGCTTCTTTGTTACCAATAATTGAGTGTGTCAATTTTACGACGATGTCTGCGTACAGAGGCCTTTGGGTAGCGCTATTAAACCTTGCAAACCCCATCCAAATTTTGATTATGAATGTATCATGCATGTATTATTAGGCTGTCTTGGTATGTCAATAAAAAAAAAGCATAATTTTATGTTCATAACAACCGATTTTTGGGGTAAAATGTTGATTTTTTTTGTGAGAAAACCTGATAATACACCGCAAACCTCCAAAAACTTTTTTGTTTTGTTTTGTTTTATTGAGGTACCAGGTGGGTATTAAACTACGATACAATCACAATCAAGGGGTTTTGGTCGTGTTTTTGAAGGTTTGCAGATGTATTTCAGGTATTTTTTACAAAAAATCATCATTTAACTAAAAAAATAGGTTCTTATGAACATTAAACTTATTTAATTTTTTATTGTGATAACAAGTGAGACATATATTACGTGATTCAATCACTATCAAGGGGTTTAAATGGGGTTTGCAGTGTGTTTTTAGAGGTTTGCGGTATATTTTCTATAAAAAAAAAATCAAAATTTTACCCCAAAAAAGAGATTGTTATGAACATTAAACTTAAATTTTTTATTGAGATAACAAGTGAGCCACAAACTACTAGATACAATCATAATCAAGAGATTTTGATAGGGTTTGAAAGTTTAGCAATACGCAGGCCTTCTGACACTTTTAAAATACTTTTAATTAAATACAGTACATGCATGAAAGATAAATTGGATTTTCAGCATTTTGGGGGTAGGTGACCTTCAACCGTTTTTCCGAATGTTGAGTAAACTGTTGCTTGTGGCAAATTTAGCTTATTAGTTAATACTATATCACTTGTTTGAAAGCTACACACAAAGTTTCATTAAACCTACCTAAATGATGCATCAGACCTCACACTATCATTTTTATTCATCCTTGTACTGTTTTTAGCACAAGTCCAGACAGTAAGAATCCTGATAAGAATATATCCCCATGCAAAAATTTAATCTAAGAACTTCATCTGCACATTTAAAAAAATTGGGCCAGTTTCATACCTGCCAACCGCCCCGATTTAATCGGGATCGTCCCAATTTCCGATGTCAAAACACCAAAAAATGGAGACGTCCCTATTTTTACAATTTAAAAAAAACAAACAATTTTTAAATTGTAAGAAGAATCCACTACTTGCCAGTGTGATGAAGGGGATGTTAGTCCATAGTTCCCCAGGTATAATCCCAACCAACCTCACTTCCTTTCCCCCCCCCCCCCCAATGAACGCGAAATTGGCCTGATTTTTTATTTTGGGAGGTGGAATTATACCCGAAATTCCCTTGTGCATGAACAGACGAAAATGATGATCGTTTTGCGAGGTGCAGATGCATTTCAACAATTGCCTACAATTCAATAGCCTATCATAACCAATATTCCAGCGAAGAAATCAGTCTTTACATGAGCATCAAAGTAAGAGAACACCTTAATTGTAGTTTAGTAGGCCTAGGCGCCTCGCGGCAGGCCAGTCTTTACCCAAACTTTCATAAGCAATTATGACTGCGAGAGAGTTTTCTGTATTGTTGAAAAAAACAAGACCAAGCATCGAGCTAGCATGTGTTTAATGACACACAAGAAGCTGGCAATGTGGAACAGAGATATCGTCATTCGTCTAGGCTAAATAATAACGTTATGAGATCAGCGAAACAAGCAACATACCGTGCGTGCCCTTCATGGTGCAGTCTGTAGGCATACTGATTAAAGTGTAACTTAAATATTTGTGTTGGTTTTGAGGTAAATAAACAGTACATTTGAAATTAAGTAACTTTTGTTTTTTATTTAAAGCAAATTTATAGGAATTACAGTATATAATTACCATCTTACAAATTGTTTGGGGTGGGAGCGTGGCACCAATGAATAGCGTCCCTATTTTTTATATTCGAATGTTGGCGGGTATGCAGTTTCCGCACAAAATTGGCAAAAATTAAGTCCTTTGCCTGTTTCAAAATAAAACTGTGTAGTGTTTACAATTCTGCACGCTTATAATCTTAAGAATTTTCCTCACAATTTTGGGTTAGTTTTTGATGTTATCAGATGTCCTACGTGAATGCTGTAGTGTTTGCAATTTTGCATACCAATAATCTTTTTAATTTTTTCACACAATTTTGAGCAAGTTTTTGATTTATTCCCTATGCAAAGTATTATACACTGGTGTGGCTATACTACAAATAGTATTCAGCATCCTGTTCTTATCAAACACTGTGTGCATTGATTGTCAAATGTTGCCTTGTGTTTAATAGCCTGACCTACATTATGTGAATATGACCCATGCAATGTGTCTCCCAAAGAATAACATTAGTGAGCTGATCACAACAATAGCCACTACTTTTAAGAATTTCAGTGTTGAGCTTTTTAGAATAACAACTATGGGTAGTATTTTAGTGTTGAATAACCTCAATTTAACTGTAGGCCTACAGTCAGAAAATGTACCTACTGTATATTGTAATATTTTGTAAAATCAAAAGCCAAAATTTTTTCGTATTACTGTGACAGGAATTGAACCCAGGACACTGGGATTGGAAGGCAAGCATCTTAACCACAAAGCTATTCAGTTTCACACTTACTGTGTGTTGTTTGATTGTAATAGAAATAAATCACATTAATACATTGAACAAGAATCAAGCAGGAACAAATATATTTACTTTACAAGAGTAGCCTTTATCTTGTGGGGGAAGGGGATAAAGGTACCAGGCCTTTCCTGCTGTCTAACCCAATTTTGAGGCTAATGTGGTTTCATGCCATTTTCAACACAAACATACAATTAACATCAAACAGGTTGTGTCTGAGTCAGGGATGAACTTTACCTCACTGTACATTGGTCATTGTATGACTCATGTGTGAATGTACTATTTTGCCAGTGTTATACATTGTTATATATTATCTTGATTCTCAACTTAAATGTCTCTTTACTATTACTAAGTAATTTACTTCTTGATTTAGATTTTTTCAAATCTGTTATTTAAAACAGAGTATATCTTTAATTGAAGCTAAGGGGTATACAGTACAGACACAAATTATCCCTTCGTATCTGCTCGTAACCTCTCGTAATATGCTCGTAGGTACGTTTTGAACGTAGCTACGAACCAATACGAAGGTCATTGTTATTTTGATCGTAGGCTGGATCGTCGGGCTGATAAACAATGCGTAAACAATATTGAAATATAGTTTACCAGCTTTCAACACGTAAGCAATGTTGCAATTTACTAATAAACAATGTTAGAACTTTATTGTTTTGTTATATCCTACCTTATTATTAAATCGATCATGTTTTAAAACTGCGTTTAGTTCGCTACCTAGTGGGCATTCAGTATGTTCGAATTTTGATGTCGTTTAGGCTTACGTACGGCCTACATTTTCTCCGATAGAGAAGGAGAGCAGACAGAGTTATACTGGTAAACTTTTGATCTGATATTATTGTTCTGGTAGTAGGAATTTTCTTCTTTTAAATAATACTGATGACAAATCATGTACAAATTTTTATGATTTCTACAGGTCACGTTGTTTATTGTTTACCATAATTTGAAGCAGAACAACCTGCAAAGCGATCCAATACTAAATGGAAGTATAGAAATCACTACCTTGCCGAATGAAGGCTAGTCATGCTCGACCGCATTTACTCCGTTTTTTACTCACTGTTGCTCACAGCTTTTCAACATTTGCCACGAGGTTTAACCTTTAACACACTTTACTGTGTTCTGATTGGCGCGCACTATGACGTCTAATGCTCCTGGCTAAGTTTTATTTTCCATTGGGTTTTCCATGTGACATTCGGTAATTTTACAACCAACGGA
>NW_022702649.1:97822-121713 GCF_011630105.1 Anneissia japonica | reverse complement strand
AACGCTCCTCAATTTAACTGAGCATTGGGCTTCGCCAAAGGCTGATGGCATGGAGCAATTTTATTGAAACAAAGGTATGATTTTAGTCGTACAGGGTTGCAGCTATAGCAAACTAAAGGTGGGTGATAGACATTTTAACGGTTGTTAGGTGATAACATTAATAAATGATAAATATTAAGAGTGGATTTTAAGGATGGAAAGTGGGTTAATAAGGGTGGGTAGAGGGCCATGAAATTAGCTTTAGGCCCTATAAAAAATATTAGTTTATCACCCTTGGGCAGGAAAAGTGATGAGGGAGGGAGGTTTTTTTTTTGTTTTTTTTTTTTTGCTAAAGCCAAATATCACCCTTGGGTTGTTTGCTGGTGCATTGATATTCAAAGTAAAACATGATTTACATAATGCGAACAATATCTACTAACTATTTAATAAAATAAATGAAATAAATAAATTTAAAAAAAAAAAATTTTTTTAAACAAATTTTCTTTTTTTTCCAGTACCATCCATCAAAGACATGCACGCAAGGGTGATAAACTAATAATTTTTTTTATTGGGCCTTAGACTGGGTGGAAACTTTAAGGCTGCGTGACACTGCCCACGATAACTACATCCCAGATCATACTAAATATTGCGTATTAATGTGTGCAATTAGAATAAAATATGTTTATTATTATTAATAATGGTATTTTTTCTCGATGTAAAACAATATATTTCAAGATTGAATCCAGTGATGTCAGTTTTTAAGATGTACTGTCGATCATAATTCAGAAAAATTTAGGCATTTCAAGTTAACATGATTTGATAGAATTGTCTGTTCAGATGCTGCGGAAAGGCAGCTAAATTACATGATTTTTAACAAGTTTCAAATTTCAAATTATATGAAAGCTGAATGTAGTGGTCTTTAAGAAATGAGGCCTTGGGGTGTGGACCGATTTAGTATCAATATGTCTGATGGCGAGGCCCAGATAATCATGCAATTCTAGCGTCTAGTTGTAATCTATCTATCATTATAGTATCTATTCATCTGCATGAAAGGCTTGATTTTCATTTATTTCATCTGATTGATGATACATCAGATTCAGTTGTATGTCACAATTTTCAGTCAGTGTGATATTCATTCTTGAAAATGACTTCCAATTTTCTTTTTTAAAAATTAAATGATTCATTATGGGACATGGATCATTCGTCTATCAATTTAGAATTTGATGATACGAATGATGGATTATTCCATTTAATTCGCAATTACTGTTTTCTTCATTGTAAGAATATTTCCTGACATTATGCATGCATTATACACATGATTCAAGCTGTATCAGATAATATTAATAAAGTAATGAATACTGAGCTGCCTTTTGTGGTGAAAAACGGATGAAAATATTTCCAAAAAAGCCTGATTGATCTAAAATGTGTGGGCTGTGTATCTTCAAAAAGGATACAGGAGAAATAAATTTTAAGTTAATCACAAGAATGAACAAACATAAGTGATGCTGTAATAGTAATAATTGGTAGTAAGAACTTCATATTATTTGTTTATTAAGTAAATATGGTTGGTCTGTTTCTATATTAATTATATGAATTATTAAACCACACCCTGTATTTTTAAAGTGATTCATACTGTACAGTCGTCATTTTCATGCTACTATAATTGTTGTTTTATATTTAATAATTTTTTTTTATAGATGTGTTTGTCTTTGTGCAATTTGTTTGGTGATGACACTACAGTAATACTGATTGTCTTTCCTTGTGGGTTTTTTTTTCTTCCAGATTGTGATATATTCGTGGTTTTTGGACGACAAATTTTGAGTGCCACTTGAAATGGAAGCCCAACAGGTAATGTTCGAGAAACTGAAGCACGATGCAATGCCTCATTGATTACAGTTTGAAGTAAATAATGAGGAAACTATGAACAAAGCCGTATCTAATTGAATGCTTGTTATTATAAGATACCATTATTGATTCATACTACATTAGTTCTCTTTCTTACGATATTTATATTATAATTTATGATTTCAATAACTGAATTCACTCAAGAAAGACGCATTTTCCATTTCGGAATTAAAGAATGAAATTTTCTTGTGATTAATTTATTAAAAATTTAATATGTTTTTCAATTAATGTATTATATGATTTTTCATTTGTAATTTTAGAATAAAATTTGTTGTTTATTTTTATGAATATCATAACTTGATTGATGTGGTTGGATTATTATACACATGGGTTATATTTTTGTCACGGAAGGTTGTTATTGAGTAATAAATAATTAATATAATAATGTTTAATCATCACTGAAGATTGATAAGGTGTGTTACATGCTGTGTCACTGGGACTTATTTTGGATAACCTGTAATTGGATTGTTTGATGTCCTTAATGTTTTTTGTGCCTTGTTTTTTGTTACATTCACCTAACATTGATTGATATGTGTAGTTATAGAACATGAAAAGAAAATTCTTAAGCTTATTCCATCGAGCTTCTGGCTATCTATCAGGGGTAAAGCATTAGAATCTAGATGCATTTCAGAAAATAAACAGTTCATTGATAGCCTGCAGATGAAAAAGAATAATTAACTATGCATGCATTAACCAATTTATGCATACAACCTCAAATATTTAAAAGTTAACTATATTAATAAGCTATTATTTTAATATATTTATCCTGCTGGTATGTTCTCCTTAATTTCCACAGGCTGAAGAAGAGCGTCAACCGCTGATGTTGAATGTGGGCGGGGTTAGTCACGCTTCATTACCCAACACTACCATGTCATAAAATGATCCCTTTAATTATCATTACAAATCCCAACCCTTAAATGTCACTACTATGTGTCAGTTCCACTTATGTCATTGCTATTGTTTTGTTTCTTCTTTTTTTTGCATTAAAAAGTTACTTCATTTTAATATATAATTACAAAGTAAAACTCCTTTTTGCAAATGCAAGATTTCAAGACTGACTTTCTATATTTCCTTATAAATTAACATTGATTATTTATCTGCAAGTCTCTAAATCTGGATTTTTGATAATTATTTAATTATGTACTCAATTATTCGCACATTACATACTCATTTCATTTAAGTATTTCATGTCATATATTTAAGTCCAGAGGCTATAGTGCTTAATTGTACTTTAAATGCATCACAAATATATTCATGATAAATATTGTTGATATTTGTGATCGGAATTGATGAACATATAATGAAATTATTGTCATAATAATCATGAAAACAAGCAAACAAAATGCTTATAACATTACATACTAAACAATAATGGTCATTCGCAAATTATATATTCATTTTATTTAAGTATTAATGTCATATTTAAATCCAGAAGCTATAGAGCTTATTGTACTGTAAATGCCTCGCATATATATTTGTAATGAATATTGTTTGATATTTTTGTTCAGAATTGAACAATGAAATTACCATCATAATGACCATTAAAATGAGTAAACAACATGCTTGTAACATACTTAATAAACAACAATGATTATTCGGATATTCATTTCATTTCACTATTACATGTCATATATTTAAATCAAGAGGTTATAGTGCGTATTGTACTGTAAATGCCTCACAAATATATTCATGATGAATATTGTTTGAAATTTTTGTTCAGAATTAAAGAACATACAATGAAGTTACCATCATAATAATCATTAAAACAAGCAAACAACATGCTTGTATTATACTTCAACAAATAATTATGCAGTACATAAGTTTAATAAACCATAAATCAAATTAGCCAAATGCCACAAAAACATGCATGTGTAGAATATAAGAACTGTGATACATTTGCCTAAAAACCATTTGTAACATATGTTTTTCTGTAGTCTTAATAAATTTGGTATTATTTGGTCATTTAATAACTACATTTCTATTGGTGGTTGGTTGGATATGTGGCTTGACTTGTGGCACCCGCCCACATTTATCATTACTAATTTTTCTCATTTTTTCATATTTTAATATAATTAAATAATAATCATTTATTTGCAATATATATTAACTGCTGATTCTGTTAAGTGATTCTATCCTATATGTTCCTTTCTATCAAATATACTGAAAACTTTAATTTTTATATACTGTACAAGGTTAAAAGCCACTAAATTTATAGTTCTACAGAAAGAGGAAACAAGAGAAAAACATTATAATTTACATAGTAAAAGAATAAAATATTTAATTGCACTGGAGAAATATTTGGCAATAATTTCTTAAGTGATTGTATGAAATATTAAAATTATTTAACATACAGTGGTAGTTGAATTTTAATTTCAAACAATTCTTCAATATCAATATAGCTTCAATTTAAGTGATCAGTAATATAATGCGGTAATCCTCAAAAGACGACATATTATGCAAGTAGATTTTCTAACAGCTTTCTAGTCTAGATCTGCTGTTTAAACTAGTTGCCTCTTTTCCTAACGCTAATGAAATTACAATTTCTATGTGCTGTAGTACTTCATTAGATATCGGAAATCTGAGTTCAGATGTTGCTATCACATAAGCCCTTTTGTAGTCTCAACTGTGCAGACTATGTCAAGGTCATATAAATAAACATTTAAAATATAGTCTGCATTTTTATAGATAATTTGTTATCTTCATTGAATATGTATAGTTCCTATTTTTACAGCCTATCCAAACTGTATGTATGGATTGGATTGCAATAGTATCAGAATTAGGAATTTGTTGAAGAGTGGTTTAACAATAGCCACTTCTTAAAAACATGATTTGATCAATGTAGTCTCTACACCAATTTGTTTATGTAACTTGACCTTTGACATCATGCATAGTTGTAAGTCTGAAATGGCTGCTTATTGTTATAAAATACAACATTAAAAAATTGAAATGTCTTATCACACAATCCTCTGTTGGCTAGGAAAAGTGAAAGTAGTGTTGCTATTTAAGGATTGTATTGTAGGTTGTAGTTTTGTAATTGTTTATTATCGTTAACATACTAACTGTTTATTAAACGCATTTCATTTCCATTAATTAACAACCTCACTGACTTGTAGTATATAAGCTCCACTCAACTATGACTCAACATAAGGAGATTTGCTTATTACCCTAGTTGCTGTATGTATTTGCTTATTACCCAAGTTTGTGTTGTATATATTTTATAAATAAATATCACAAATCATTTGTTTCATATTATTGGTGAGTGAATATTCAAAAGAGTTAATTCAACAGGGACATGAAATGGACTGGTAGATTTATTTGCATAAAGTTAGTTAAATTAACTCTTTTAACAATTCATTTAACCTGTTTGTTTATATGTTCTAACATTGTTCTTAAATGGTATTGTTTCCCCAACAGAGCATTATGCACTTTCACTTCACCATGTGCAAAACTACCACTAATCCAACAAAGATTGAATTTATTATTATAATTTTTATTAGAATATCTTGTGTTCTCTACTGTAGTATCATGCAGGGAGCGGGCCGAAGCAGCGAGGTGGCTACATGAGTCCTGGGCTTCAGGACCTACCGAAATCTGATCCTATGCAACAGACCATGGAATGGAGTCATGGTTATGGGATGGATTCAGGAATCCAGAGTGGTGCAACTACCCAGGCACCATCCGTCAGTAGTAAGAGTCTGCACGATGAAGATGATCAGAACATGTATCCAGATTGGGACCAGAGCTATAATTACACCCAAGAACAAGTTGATGGTGAGTGGGGATCATGATTAGTACTTAAGAGATTAGCCCATATATCAGTTGTGATTATCATACACTTCCATACAGTGCTTGTAATTGGAATGCATAGATATAAATACGGCCATGTTCTATGCCATAGTGAATTAAAAGGTAGCAAAATAGGATGATTAGCATTTCATCATGCAAATTTATGAAACATTTATTATTATTCAAGGTATATTTTATTCAGAAAATCATCAAAAATTGTACATGGCAGCCAAAGGCTGAATTGAGACAATTGTACAAAATCAGAACACATTCAAAGATAAAACCAGTGACCTATTAACTATTGATAATGATAAACCATTATAGAAATGCAAATACCAAAAATAAAACAAAAATTTACAAAATCAACAAAGGCAAAACTAAAAAAAAAAAAAAAATTTAAGTTAAAGTAACCATCAATCCAATTAAAAGTTAGTAGGATAATGAACTAAAATGACCTGTAATTAATATAAATATGATTGTTTATTTGATTGACAGAAATGAACCAACAGTTGAACCAGACACGTTCTCAGAGAGTCCGTGCTGCAATGTACCCAGAGACATTGGAAGAAGGAACTCAGATCCCATCAACCCAGTTTGACCCCCAGCACCCAACAGCTGTACAGAGATTGGCTGAGCCATCTCAGATGTTGAAGCATGCTGTTGTGAACCTGATCAACTACCAGGATGATGCAGATCTTGCCACAAGGGCCATTCCAGAATTGACAAAGCTCCTCAATGATGAAGACCAGGTAAATATAGACAACTTCTAATCACCTTGAATAGGGTGTTTTGTATGTGAAATATGTATTTCGTACATCATATCAGTGTATTTTGTTTTTTGCTCACTACATAAATATTTAGATTTGAAAGATTTATTGTTAAAATATACATAGAACATAGGTTGGATTACAGGTGGACTATTTAAATATTTAGATTTGAAAGATTTATTGTTAATATATACATAGAACATAGGTTGGACTACAGGCGGACTTTGAATGAATGAATATTCAATTAATTACTATTTCATCATGCATTAAGATTTTATTCCGTAATGCATAATCTTAAGTGATCCTATGTGCCTTACAGGGTAAAGTTGTCAGTCGGTTTCTTGATTTCGAGCCCAGAATTTAGTGGAAAACTTTTTTCCAACACCAGTCTACAGCTACATTTAAGCATCATTATATTTATTATATCTGAATATTTGTTGGCATTGTCCAAAGTTCTTATCTGCTATTGAGCTTTTTTGTGATGTGGCCTGTGTTCTTACAACACATGCAAGTATATGTTCGTATACCATTGAAAATTTTTTTTTCTCTCTAAATACTAATCTCATATCCTAATGTCTAGGTGGTTGTTGGCCAAGCAGCTTTGATGGTTCACCAGCTCTCCAAGAAGGAGGCTAGCAGGCACGCTATCATGAACTCCCCACATATCGTTGCTGCTTTGGTTCGAGCCATGGCTAACAGCAACGATGCAGAGGTGACCAAATGTGTAGCAGGTACTCTACACAACTTGTCACACCACAGAGCTGGACTCTTAACCATCTGGAAAAGTGGAGGAATTCCTTTGTTGATCAAACTCCTAAGGTATATTTAAAAAAGAATACCCTTATAATGTAGAATGGTAGTATATTTTTTCTTAACATCATATCTGACAAAGATTATACATCCTATTCTAACGAAGCTTCAAAGTGCTGGGACACTTGGTAAATCTCATGGCCCTAGGCAAGTGACCGTGGCCTTAACTTGAAAATTGATACATCATTTTTAAAGCCAGTTAATGTAGTAATGCATTTCAATTTATAGGGGGTAAATTTAATGACATGTAACCTATAATTTAATTTAACATTTAATAAACTCACTAAAAATAATTACAACACTCGATAATGAACTGTTTATATCTCCGGTCAACGTGCAGTGACCAAATAGTTTCTACATCCCAACCAATTTAAACTTTAGACAGCATGCCACAAGGAGAAGCATATATATTTTTTTGTAGAGCTGTAAGACTAATGCTATTTTTATTTTTAATTTCTTTTTTTAGTTTTCATATATGAAATAGATAAGATACGCACTTGATCTTTCAGAAAGGGTTTCTTTTTTCTTTTTTTCTTATGGAATTACCCAACACACTAGGGGGCTGTACCCTCAGGCTTAATAAATAATCTTTATCATTTCAATAACTTAATACAGATCCCGTTCCCTTTTCAGCTTTCTATGCCATAGGCATAAATTATGATTCTGTATCGCGCAGATCTTTGTTACGAACCGAGTTGTTTATTGATTTTGCTAAATTGTAGACGACAAGTCTGCCAAATATTTTTTTTGGTGGTTTTATAATTAATTGGATTCTTTGCATATTATATGATATTTGAATAATTTTTTTAGTTAAAGTAGTTATTCATTCGTTTACTTTTATTTCAGATTAAAGCCATGGAAAGTATTAATGCAGTTAATTAAATGATAATATGTATTATTATATTGTATTTATTTAGCGCCTAGAGGGTCATTGGTCGCTCTAACTGCTTTAACTACTGTATGGTGGTAATGTACCCTGCCGGACACCACAATATTTGTGAATTTTATTTGTAAAATTTTAGGTTCATTGTAGTATTTGAATGATTTTGCTTCCTATTATAGCTCTCCCATCGAGTCTGTACTATTTTATGCCATTACCACCCTCCATAACTTACTTCTTCATCAAGAGGGAGCAAAAATGGCAGTACGTCTTGCTGGCGGTATACAGAAGATGGTGGCGCTCCTTGATAAAGAGAATGTCAAATTCCTTGCCATCACAACTGACTGTCTGCAAATCCTTGCATATGGCAATCAAGAAAGCAAGGTAAGATATTCTCTTGTATTGTTATTATGTAGGTGCTCTTTGCTCTTATATTGTTGTTACATATTCTCACTGGCATCGGAAAGCCACTAGACAGTGATTTAGTTCACTTTTGTCAATCCAGTCCGGTCAATTGAGTGTGTTTTGTGTTCGATGATAGTATATATACACGGAAACTAATTAAAGGACCATCTTTGAGGCAGGAGAAAGTATGGTCCCTGAATGAGAGCGGCACTACATAGAATGCAATATAAAAGTAATGATTATTTTTTCGCTGGTCCGAGGAAATAGCGGTTCTTTAAAGGAGTTTGTTCATTAATAAAGTTGTTGCTATTTAGAGTTCATACTGTACTTCCTTTTGGGATTATCAAAAAGTTACAAGTATTAAAGTCTGTGATACAATCGGGAAAAACCTTGAAACATCAAATTTAATCAAATGGATCTAAATAAGTTATCAGCTTCTAATAAGACAGGTCAAACCAGTTTGCATTTCAATGATTTTATAAACTTTTTACTACGGAAATACTTAAATTGGTTAGCAGCTAAATTAAAGCTCTATGCAACAAATATAGAAATGGTAATAATTACGTATATTTGCAAGAAAAATTTTAATTTTAATTGTAAGATATAAAAACATTCAGATTTTACTTTATTTTTTACTCAACAAATTCAGAATCTTGTGGAAGACAATGGATAGAGGAATAAAAATACAGCAGGCATAGTCCAAGTTTCAATGTATTTTAGCTCTCAGTTTTTAAGCTTTTAATAAGTTCAGTTAATTGGATATTATGCTTTCATTCATTAAAACATTTCAAAATTTTTATAAAGGGTAATTGTTATTGAGATGGAATAGACAATAACTAGATTTGCATCAGGAGAATCAAGTATAGGTGTAATTTTGCCCAACCTGACGTGAAAACCCGAGAACAACTTGCAATTCAGTACATTGTCATGTCAGGTTGGGAAAAATTACACCTATAAAATTTTTATAGTTAAATATTGTCCCTAGCATGAAGTAACCTATTTGTTTTCATTAATAATTTTCATCAATGACTTAGAAACACAAAGAAAATGAAAGAATTCCATTGTGAGGTGTACCTTTAGGCAAAAGTATTTACCTATGCAAAGCATTACCTATGCATATACGGCATCAATCTTCTGTGAATTTCATTGCCATTTATCCACTCTTCATGATGTTTTTTGAATATGTCAACTTATGCAAACCTTTTAATATTTTGAATATTTAAAAAGCACACATTATTGACAATTCTTACTTCTTTCAATAAAAATGAATAAGCTTACTATGTGATTTTTAGCTTGTCTTGGAAATGCAGAAAGATATTCACATTTTGAACTATAAAAAAACTGAACACCATCTGTGGGAAGATTTATGAACATCAGTAATTGTTTTGTAGAACAAATTTCATCTTTGGTTAACTAATTGCTTTGAGATGTGGTCACATGATATGTTTGCATGATACGCGTTCCATCGTGAAACTCCCTCTGGCATTGTATGATTGACAAGCTTCTTTTATATGTGCACTTAAAAAAAAAGAGAAATGCATTTCCAAGCGAGATTTGAATGAGAGGCAATGAAATTCATTCTGCAATTCATAAAATGTGATTATCAATTTGACACAGTATGTCTTTTTAAGCCAGTGTGTATGCTATTAAATATTATTGTATCATAACGTTTACATTTGAGTATTCCTGTTAGGAAAACAGCAGGTTTTGATTTGAAGTGTTGAATAGCATATTATCAAATAGTTACTATCAATGATTGTAATATTCAGATTACCAAAGTTTTGCTTTTTTGGATTTCCTTTCTTGGCCCTTGATCTAAATCTGACACTTGCATTTAGTACTGTGGCTTACATACATGTTAACAGTGTTTCTAAAAGCATACATGTACTTATTCATTTATTCATTCAAATTCATATAAATTACAATTAGCAGTAAATAGCTACATTTACATTACAGAAAAAATTATTTTAATGTTTATCAATCATGATCCTGGTTTGTGAAGAAAGTAGGGTTTGTTTGATTTTTTAAATTTCTAAGCAAGTTAATTCATTTGGTAAATAAGAACTTTTTTTTATATAAAACTAAAACATTAAATTAAAATTTTAAACAGGTTTAAAGTTTTTTTTTAATAGTAACCCTACATATAAGATAGGAATAATGTTTCTATGTTACCAAATTAGGCAATGAATGTATTTTAATAGTTAATTTTATTTCACAATATATTTGATTTCATTCATATTATTTGTTTTTGCTTTAGTTGATAATTTTGGCAAGCTCTGGTCCAGCTCAGCTTGTAAATATCATGCGTACATATACCTACGAAAAACTTCTATGGACAACCAGCCGGGTACTCAAGGTCTTGTCAGTCTGTCCTAATAACAAGCCAGCCATTTGTGAAGCAGGTAAAAAATTATCCTATTTTAATTAATGAATTTAAATAAAATCATGATAATACAAACACTATACAAACACATACTAAATAGTGTTCTGTGTTCCTTTGAAAATTTAAGTTAAATTGGTTTTTATAGATAAACTGCATAATAAACTTAAGAAGTCAAATTCAATTATAATAAGATTTCAGTGCAAGTGTTAACAAGTAATTAGAAGTATAGATTATCATATTCATTAATAATGATTATGATTTATGAATATTATGTTCATATACTGGCTATTTAATCGTTTAATTAAATGAAATTTATTATTAGCAAACTTATGTAATTAATTCAATTAAAAGGTTATCAACATCTTTCTGTCCTAAAATGGGAACTGCATACGAATTGTCAGTGTGCAACATAAATTAGACTTCACAATACATATTATAAATTTAAATTATATGGTGATGTAGAATTGCTCTACACATGTATTAAATCTACTCTGATGGCTTTCACAGGAGATTAATGCATTCGCAATCAAAGGCTCACCCAGTTTTATGATGTTTTCACTCCGTATCTAGTATTAACATGTAATCATTCCCTGTCCTCGCTAATAAGATGGATTTCACTTTTTACAAACTGATTTTATCCCATCGCAGTAGTTGTACTTGTAAGGGTGTGTGTGTACCTACCTTACCTGTTCTTACATAGTGTTCCCAAATGCTAGATGGATTTTAATTTGTTCTGTAGTTTATCTACTTAAAGCCCTGTCCACACTATCAAATTTTATTAACAAATATAATATGCATAAATATGGTCATAACATCACATCATGACCATATATAGGCACATCATGACCATAACATCACATCACATGACCATATATAGGCACATCATGACTATATGGGCATTCAATAGTTTTTTGTCATAGTGATTTTATAGTGTGGACAGAACATAAGATGGTTGTTGAGACTGATTAGATGGATTCCATTTTGATTATATTTACTCTCTTCACTTCCTCGTTCTCTTAATGATTGATTGATTGATCATTTTTATGACTAATAATAGTATTCCAAGAAAAAGAAATGCAATCCATTATGTTACGATGTAATATGATGTATTCACTTTCTATTTTTCTCTGATTAATGACTGATTTTCTTAAACTAGCAAATCTGACTTAGAAAGATAAAATTGAATGATTATATTCACTCAAGTGTTTTTATGTATTAATAAAACAATTTGTTGAATGAATTTATTCAATCACTGTCCTCGTTTTTATAATTTTTCTCTGTATAACTTTTGTTTAAGGTAGCATACTTTCAATCTTTTTCATACAGATTGACTTTTCCCAGTATTAATTGTTTTCAATCCTCATTATATCCATCAGCTATATTGTCCCAAGGTAATTCAACAGAACATAGCGCGTGCGTACAGTCCTTTGATCTTTACTGATTTTGATCTTTATCGGATTGTCGATGGACAATCCGATACTAGTTGCGAGTACAGCCGTCAATTATTAGTCTATGCCATTCGTGCCATTCGTTTTATGGTGTTAGTTTTTATTTTATTAATTTTGATTACTTTGCAATGTCTGTTACATCTGACTTTCATTGACCGCGAGCTTGTTAAATGCTTCTATAAACTGCAATTTGATTTTGGAAAATTGACCAAGAAAATGAAAAGTTATAGCAATTTAAAATTTACGAATTTTATAAAATTTCATGTTCTTATGTAACATTAATCTGTCATTTTGACAATGTTGGCATAATGTACCGAAAACGAACATTTGAGTATATACAGAACATTTAATAATTTTTTCTGCGAAGTGAGTCTCATGAATGACAATACACCACAATTTTGGTAAAATTAAATGAAGAATATAATTTCAGTCTAATGTTAGTGCAAAATATCATTAGGCCTTTGTAATCACCGCACGATGCACGATTATCATGGCAACTAACATGCGCGTGGGTAATTCGTCACGTACGCTGACGGTTTATGGTCTGGTTGCTATGGTTTTTGTGACGTTTAGCGTGTAGGGACGCACATGCGCCTAGAATGTCGATGCCAGAGTTATAACTTTTGATGAGCCGAGATGTGCGTCCTTCTGTTCATTACCTTGATTGTCCACACTGGCACATATGTGAAATATTTGTATAATGTCCTTATGGGCATGAAGATGTATTAATTACACCAAAATATTTATTTGTCACAAGGATTTTAGTTTACCAATTGATTATAATGTTGACTATCTACTGATCACCTAGCTCATTTCCATTTTTTAAATTATTAGGTTTACAATGTTATTTTTTTCTAATTATTTTGCTTTGTTTCACACTAGGTGGTATCCAAGCACTTGGGATGCATTTGGGGCATCAAAGCAACAGACTTGTTCAGAATTGCCTGTGGACCCTCAGAAACTTGTCAGATGCAAATGTCAAAGTAGTAAGTCACCTATTACTTCTACCATTAATAAAATCCTCTGTTTCTGATTTATGTGTATACATCTATTGGCTTGTAAATGCTATGTTTCTCTAAAATTACAAAAAAAAACTATTTAAATGTGACCTGGGGATACCTCATTTACAAGCCATAGCATTAACACATGCTAAAGCACAAGTATAAAAAAATATCGTAAGCCAAGCGAATGCCGTTAATTTATAGATGATTTTTTTTTAGAAGCATTTTATATCGTTTAATTGAAATAAGTGTGTTAACGATATATAAATTGATTTATATAAATCACATTTTGGAGAATTCTATCTGATCTGCAATTGTACAGGTAGTGAATAAATAAATGAATGGTAATTAAAGGTCGCCATAGAAAGTCGCACTCGAAATTCTCATGATTTGTTTCGCTGTCTGCATCCTCATTGAATGATAGTCACCTGATTGATCAGAATATTTTTTGGAAATAAAAATTGATTCCTTAGTCGTATTGAATGGACCACCAATAAAACATAATATGCAATATTTGTTCTGCCCATGTCAATCTGTTTGTGTAAATTGACCTTAATACATCATTTGTGGATTACAATATTAAGATGTTTTAATGTTTTTTCTGAAACGATTAAAAAAATAGGTCTTTATAGTAATGTAGGTACTAAAATTGTTTGTGTTGTTATATTCCATATTTACATATAAGATATTTCAAATGTTGGTATTGTTATAACAAGAATTTCTTATATTCAAATATTGTTTCCAAGCTCTGAACAAAATAGCCATTGTACCGTTTCTGTATTATCCTATGAATGTCACATATTTGATTGGAATTGCATTCTAGGTTTCATACTTGAAATTGTGTGTAATTTGTAATTGTGATTTGAGGTGAGTGATTACACTCTCACGTAGTAATCTTAAAATCAGATGAAAATCCCATGCCTTTAATCAGGTAGAACTCAAATTACATGCTTATTCCATTTAAAAAGTAAAAGATGTTTCTAAATTCACTAAACATTTACAAAACAAGTATCTGAAAAAAAATTGCTCTTTGATGCCTATGTGTATCATTTTCTGTGGGTTGCGTTTACATAGCTTTAAAAAAAACCAACGTAAATGAATGTAGTTAGTAACTATTTCGCTGGTGA
This sequence comes from Anneissia japonica, assembly GCF_011630105.1. Classification (NCBI taxonomy): domain Eukaryota; kingdom Metazoa; phylum Echinodermata; class Crinoidea; order Comatulida; family Comatulidae; genus Anneissia; species Anneissia japonica. Next base: position 107,222 of record NW_022702649.1, on the reverse strand, counting down.
AAGCTCAAAATGTTTATGAAACCACCCCTTCATTAATGTTTGGAAGTAGGAACAGTTCCTGCTTCTTACGCTGAAGACCCCAGTTCAAATATGGCCAGCATTTGCTATTTGTGTACCCTCGCATAAGAGGTAGGCAAGATTGGGGACATGTGGTACTGGCACAATATTGTGGCTGCTGTGGATCCCTGTGGCCCAGCCAAAATTTCTAAATGACAAAAATTAAATCAAAATAAAGGAAATCCTCCTTAGAGAAAATAAATTTAGTGTGTTTTTCATTTTTATATCAAGTGTTATGGTAATGTTGTTGCTTTTTGACTAAAACAGGATGATATGGAGGGTGTAATGCAGATGCTAGTACAGCTACTGTCCTCCAACGACATCAATGTAGTCACATGTGCTGCCGGCATCCTCTCCAACTTGACATGTAACAGTCCACGTTCCAAGATGATAGTCTGTCAGATAGGTGGCATTGAAGCTCTTGTTGGCACCATCCTCCAAGCTCGCGACAGAGAAGATATTACAGAACCAGCTGTAAGTTTTTTTTGTTTTTTTTATGGCGTTGCCAAAAAATACTAAAAAAATCTGTGGGAAAAAAATATGTGTTGCCTAAACAGATGGAAGCAAAATCTTGAAAACAATATTTTAAATATTATTATTTTTACCAAGGAGCCACCTAAAACATTGTTTAGGTCCTAGGCATATATTAGAATAAACCACAAAATTCTGAATAAACAATCCTCATTTTTAAATATCACTGTCTGATAATTTTTTTTTGCCAAATCTTTTATTTATAAGTTTATATATTTATACATAATACTATTGTAGATTTGTGCTTTACGCCATTTGACAAGCAGACATCCAGAATCAGAAATGGCGCAGAATGCTGTACGTCTTCATTACGGTTTGCCAGCCGTCGTAAAACTCCTACACCCACCATCTCGCTGGCCTCTTATCAAGGTAAGCTTACGATTTCCATTAATAATTTGAAACCGAAAAACATCCCAGGATGTTGTGATTAATCTAAGATGAAAGCTGCAAATTCTCATACAAATTACGTAGAAATCCTACATTGGCTCATAATCATTGATCATGTTTGTTGAGCATTCTATCTCATTTAGAAAGCAAACCAAAGACATGATTTGTTTTAACTGAAAGTATAATTTGTCTTCTGGTTTATTCAACGCTTGGGAAAGAGCATTGTCGCATTTGATATTTCTAATTTTCATTCTAACCATTACGGTTTCGAGAGGTAATTAGAGTTTAGAATATATGCATAGCTGCAAATTACCTGAGGGGGTAGGGTGATTGAATGTATTTGTTGCTTGAGGGTGTATGGAGATTGAATGTATTGGCTTGCTAATGACAATGGTTGTTATCGCCACAAAGTATTCAGATTTTCAATTTCAGTCTTCGTTACGTATGAAACCCCTATATTCACAGGAATTATTTCAATTAGATAAAGTAATGTGTGATTCTACATACAAGGAATAATTATTTGAATTTCTATATGCAAGTGATTATAAAACCATTTTAGATGATCAGTCTGGAGAATGTAGACCAATAAATCTGTTTACAATGCAAGATTGCTTATATTGTCGTTGTGGGACTTCTGGTTGGATAATAACATGGTCTTGACAGATATGAGCAATATTAATATGAATAGTACTATTCTGTACTTATTCAAGTATAGCATTGCATAAGCAAGGATTTAAAATAAATTACCTATTGTATTTTTTTATGATAGTTATAAGTATAAAGCTGGATAACAGATTCTTTTAGTTCATTGTCATTATGTTTTAATTATGAATCTGTGAAATCTTATGTAATACATAGATCCTAAAATCTTGTACCTTACTTGATACGGATTTAATTGATAGCATTTGGTTTTTGTTTTTCAATTCCAGGCAACAGTTGGCCTTATTCGCAATCTAGCCCTTTGTCCTGCTAATCATGCACCCCTCAGAGAGCATGGCGCACTTCCACGTCTCGTGCAGTTGTTGATGCGTGCTCACCAAGACACGCAGAGAGTAAGTACAAATGAGTATAGACCATTTATAATATAAACTAAATAGGACCAATAATGATGTTATTTTAAAGATTAACATCATGTCTTTTCAGTGAACACCCATATATTATTGATTGAGGTAATGCTAATGATTTTGCTTATTTCACAACATCCTTTAGAGAACATCCATGGGCAGTAATGGCAGCCAAACACAAAGCCGCGTTGATGGAGTACGTATGGAAGAGATCGTAGAAGGCTCTGTTGGGGCTCTGCACATCCTGGCTCGCGAGACCCATAACCGTGCCATCATCCGTGGACTCAATAGCATTCCTCTATTTGTTCAGGTAAATAAGTTTACTGCTCCGTAAATAAAATATTATATTTCTTTTGGTGCATCACAACCAGTCAAATACTAGAGAGCTGAGCATGTTTACATTCCAATAGGCAAAGCAGGAGATGCTCATTGAGTGTCAAGTTATAACCTGTAATGGCAAGTGTGTGTGTGTAAGAAATTGTTTTCAAAGGGAACTAATCATAAGCTTAAGTAAAATTATGAACTTAATGTCAAAAATATAGCATTTAAATTTCTTCAGTTTGTAGTTGTCATTCAAATTTTTTACCTCGATTTAAATATTTTTTGTAATTAATATCTAAGGCTTAGATATTTGGATTCTTTCAGTATTCTTTTTAATCTTTATATTACTAATTGAGTTACAATGAGGAAATTCATAGAACATTAGATTTTAGGTAAAGGAAGTGATCTTGACTGCTTAGAGTAATGTACTATGGGTCACCGACCTTTAATTGACCTGCCTACCATCACTTAAAACTATTTTCCTGATTAAATTAGGATGTGTGTAGCCTGTTTCCATGTTCGAAACACTTTTATTATAGTGGTTTCTCTTTAGTCATCAATAAAAATTGTGTATAATTTTATACCTTCTCTCGCTTTTAATATAATTCCTGTGATCAGCGGATCACAAGAGTTTGATACAGTAGGAAATACTTGATTATGATGTAGTCGTCGTTCTGCCAGCCTTAATTATCCTTATAACACATTGCTTTGGCGGTTTCAAACTGGGTGTGATGCCATTCTTCAGAGAGTCAGAGCATGATAGAGTATTTGGTGAATAATAGGGGTAACCGTGGTAACCATGTAGCTGCTTGCCTCAAGTCTTGTCCAGACTATCAAATTTTAAAAACTGTTGTATGCCCATATATAGTCAATGATGTGCCTAATATGGTCATGATGTTGCAATCCAGTGATTTTCCATGGCAAAACAACGTAACTACAAGATTACGCAACGTAACTACAAGATTACGTGGCAAAACAACGTATCTGCGATGAAGATATGTTGTTTTGCCACAGAATGCTATTCAAAAATGGTCTAGAGCCGATGAATAATAAATAAATAATAATCTTAAACAGCAATGTATGAACAGGCTAGGTGATGCATATGATTGCCCCAAACATGATAAATTCCAAAAATATGTCACACTTGCAACAATACCAAGCCTGACATGTTTCCACTTCGCTAATAACTTTGCAATAATCAAATAGTTGTAATTAAAATTTTGTGTATATTTCAATTTGCCAATTAAAGTTTGATTACAGATATGAAGGACATAAGTGAAAATGCATAATGTAGATATAGTGAATTCGCAATGAATCCAAATTTTTGAGATCGGAAAGCCTACTGAACCAATCAAACAATCAATTCATTATGTATTTTACAGCCACCTACGCAGCTGCTGTGTTGTTCAGGATGGCCGAGGACAAACCAGCAGACTATAAAAACAGGATCTCCGTCGAGTTGTCGACTTCCTGCTTCAGTCGACCACAATGGCCAGATGTAAGTCATTAAGTAAACACAAATAATTATTGTTTCTTCAATCATCAGTGAATGCTCACCAAAGATCATTGCCGTGTGGTGCAGTGATTGAGCACTCCATTTTTAATCTAGGGACTATACAAAGTAAGGATGATGGAATTTCATTTATTTCTCTCCCATCATTTATTTGCCATTAAAAGTTGAACAATAAAAAATGTATAAATTCTGTCTCTTATACACATCTAGATGTGTATAAGAGACAGGAGTATTTGGTGAATAATAGGGGTAACCGTGGTAACCATGTAGCTGCTTGCCTCAAGTCTTGTCCAAACTATCAAATTTTGCGTTTAGCACATCAGAAAAGTGTAGCATATTTCGGTTCAGATTAGATGCAAATGCCGCATTTTAATATGAGCAATAGTCATAGTTTGTTCCATCTACATCAAGATTTACAAAAGCATATGTAAACTGAAAACTCTAGACATAGCAGAAACAACAAACTTTCATACAACCCAAAACCGCAACCACAGCACAGCACCGACCGTTGCTGTTGCGCTGTCAATCATTACTCAAGTGTTGCACAGAAGCATCCAAGCATAAGATTAATTATGTCGTAAAATCTGGAATAAAAAAAATGGTTAAAAATAGCAAAGTACAAAATCGGTGAATAATCTTTTATAAGAGAGGAAGCCATTTCTATTTAATGATCTTTTAGTATAAAAGGAAATAATATATATTTAAAAATACATATACACAATTCACATTGACAAAAATTTTTTTTTTCCATTGTGTAATGATCTTGTAAAATGTTTATATCTGATTAAAATTGAGTCAATGTTCCAGAGGGCAATTAGGCATGATAGATTAATGATAAATGTATTGAATTAGAAAATGTGAAATATGCTTCAATAAGCCTGTTGTGGTAAACAAGGTTGACTCTGATTTGAACCCTGTTGTAGTCCTACATCGTGGTTGGATTTTAGAAGTATAAGAGAGTAGTTAATTTTATCTGACTGAATATAGTTTTTTTTTTTCATTATAGTGCTAGGCTTTTAGATTTTTTTTGTTAAAGATATACTAGACGCCAACATCATTAAAGTGTCAGTCAGTTAACATGCCCGCTAGCCATTGCTTGTCACCGATTTTAAATTTGCTGGCGAGTGATATGATTCCATACAATTCCTCGACATTAAAGTTTTTTTAGTTTCCTTGGTTTCAATTTGGAAAGATTAGTTAGATTTGTATATTCTTTAGTTTGCTACATATGTAAACTTGATATTTGCTCCAAGTGTTTTTCTTGGTTTTCTTTGTTTAAATCAGAATTCATATGTTAAATTTTGTTTTATTTAGTTGTTCATGCACATATATTATTGCTACTTAAAAAATCAATGTAAGGTATTTACACAAGGTAACCATGAATAACAACCAAGCTTGGGTTTATAATTTCATTAGATGAAAGTTATTTATAAATTTCCTTAACCATATTTCCATTAATATATAGTTTTAATTAATGAGTCCTTTCTACAATATGTACTGAATAATAATTATAAATTACATTTTTATTTAATCTATACTCTATCAAATTGTTACCAAAATAACTATAAATTATATTAATGATAGCGATTCATATTTAATTCAGTTTTTCTGGATGGTTTGGAATATATTTCCATTAACTATTGTATATCCCATGAGAAAAACAATTTTGATATACCCCGGAAGCAGCATAATCATGATGATCTTAATTATTATCATGGAGTAATTTATTAAAAGATTGCCTTAAGGCAAATTCAAAGGGTAACTCTTATAATTCATTTTAAGATATCAATCGCCTGGTCTCTAGGAAAAAAAATTGGAGAGATATTTATTTTCAAATTAATCAACCAGCTGTATATCGTAATGATATAAGTAGAGACTTGAGTAAGCAGGAAATGTTGCACTGATGATTATCTTGTTTCTATTCTGCAGCTGCTCTACTCTAGTGTGGAGAACATTCAGCGTGTTGCGGCTGGGGTCCTTTGTGAGCTGGCTCAGGATAAGGAAGGCTCAGAGATTATTGAGCAGGAAGGGGCAACCGCTCCTCTCACTGAACTCCTGCATTCAAGCAATGAAGGAGTCTGTAAGTTGCAATAACATTTAGTATTATTTTATATAAAGGGACCTTTAAGCTTGTTGGTTTAGATGCTTGTGTTGTTTATGTAGTGACCACAAATAAATAAACTCAACTACCCTCTTCTTAAAATAACAGTGTGACATTGTTTGTAAATCATCCCCTGATTTTTTTTTTTCTGATTTTTGTAACTGTGTCCCATTTGTATAAGGGCTATCAGTGTTCTCCCAATTGAACAATTTTTACTGCTAAATTTGTCCATATAAAACCAGCTAAGCATGTGCAACGTGAGGTATTGCTTCTTTTAAGTGGAGTTTAATGGCTTCAAAAAACAATACATATAATCATAGCCTAGGTCTGGACTGGAATGATGTTCATTTATTTAATTAAGGCCAGCCTAGGCTACATAGGCCTAATAAGTGCTTTCTTTTATTCTACCAACACACAATTTTTGCTGGTTGGACAGTTATTTTTACTGGTAAAATTGACAGCTAAAACAGCTTCGGAAGAACACTGGGCCATGTATCATAGAATATATTGTGTGCAAATTTAACACAACCCAATACCACAGCTGCTCACCAAGTAGTGCTACAAAAATAATTCCAAAAATGAACAGCATTGACAGTTATTACTAGGTGTATTTAACCATGGGTTTTGCTATTTTAATTGTAATTACATTACCCTACCTACTAAAATTGTTGGACAGTGGAATGCACATTTCCATATTTACACCAAATATGTTATCTCTACCTTTATTTGTTATTTGTAAATGTTACATTTATATTCTTTTCATTGATTTTTACAGCCACCTACGCAGCTGCTGTGTTGTTCAGGATGGCCGAGGACAAACCAGCAGACTATAAAAACAGGATCTCCGTCGAGTTGTCGACTTCCTGCTTCAGTCGACCACAATGGCCAGATGTAAGTCATTAAGTAAACACAAATAATTATTGTTTCTTCAATCATCAGTGAATGCTCACCAAAGATCATTGCCGTGTGGTGCAGTGATTGAGCACTCCATTTTTAATCTAGGGACTATACAAAGTAAGGATGATGGAATTTCATTTATTTCTCTCCCATCATTTATTTGCCATTAAAAGTTGAACAATAAAAAATGTATAAATTTTAACACAAAGTATACAAATGTAGTAAAAGTAGCGAACAAAAGAGGAACCAGGTTCCTAAACTACACCAGTTCTGTCGATCTAACATTGAAATTGAATTTAAAAAAAACCAAACCAAAACAAAAACCTATGAATGTAAGAAATTTTATTGTAAATAGACAACTGAAATGAAATATCATCGCTTATAATTTCATTAGTTTCTACTTGTACTAGTTCTAATAACCATTTTGAAAAAAACTTGCATATTTTTCTATAATGCTACTTAAGCATTGGGAAACAGTGTGTGTGTGTGTATAATTGTCTGAAGTATGTACTTATTATTCTTTTACAGAATGAGTTTGTAGACCCACAGTTACTCGGACATGATCAACCCAACATGTACTCCCATCACAGCAGTCGGAGCAGTCTCCCCCAGCAAGACTTCAGACAGCAACCAGGTGAGCTCATATTTGATCCCTTAACATCAATTAAAGCTTAGCCACGGTCAACCACGGTCATTTATTATTATTTTTTCAGCTTTCTTTTGAGAGGCTTTAACAGAACTGATCTCTTCAGCTGTAATAAAGTTGTAACCGGTTGGGTCATTGCCCCACTTGGATCAGATGCTTAATCCTGGATAAATCCTGGATATTTCACAGGATTCACAAAATATACAACTAATGATGAGATTTATATAAGTGTGCTTAAAATCATCTTGTAAATTTAGAATAATAGCAAGATATATATATATACTTGCATACTTGCATGTGTATATTAATTTATATTAGTCATTTGAGGGTCTTCATCAGTCTTTTAAACTTTTGTGATTTTAGGTTTCATCTGGTTAGTTTTACCTAATCTAATTATGATACTATAATACAGTAATTTTTTGGCTTTTGTTCCACTCTGTATTTCATACAAATATATTTAGTGTTACATACAGGTGAAGGTTTTATTTAATTTTGATATTTTGCAGTTAAATGTGAATAATAAAAAAAAATTATAGTAGTGGTGCAGTAATGCTTGATACAGTACAGATAATACTGACAACTAAACTAATTACTGATTTAAACTAATGAATGAAAAACAGACAATGCAATCACTACCTTTGTTTTAATCAAACCTTCTTTCCCTTGCCAAACAAACAAATTTACTAAATTTATCTAAGGCTGATGTAAAACTATCACTATTAATTGAGGTATCCTTAAATTTTACTTTCAATAATGGAAGTATAAAAAAATGTTGCAGGTTTTAGGCTTGTCGCAGAAGCTCAAGGTTATTTTTTAAAGTGGATAGTTGTTCCTCCCTGATATTATCAAATTCTTTATAATAAAAAAAAAACATAATGAAAGTGTTGAATGTCTTAAATTTCACTGCTGTGACTTAAATTATGTTGACCAGTTGTAATTTTGAAATGACAATTATTACAATTAGTATTTATTATTTTTTTTTGTGTTTTTATTTAGATCATTCCCCATTTGGGAACAACCCCATGACCCCCGGATCCATTGAACCCATGATGCAGGACCTTGACCTTGGACCCGGACTTGATTACGATGGAAACTCCGATATAGGAGCATCTTCAGCCCTCGATGACGTGAACCCCTCTGACCGATCTGGATTAGTCTTCTATGATACAGACCTGTAGAACATTAAAATACTGATTTCCATTCTATCACTCCAACGTAAATTTTTGATGTATATTGACATGAAAGAGCTAAGATTTGTAAGAGGCATAGTGAGAGCGGTCAGTGGCGACTTCCTCTCTGTATTGTGTAAAGGTAAAAAAAACCCCTCATTTTATCTACAAATTATGTATCTCCAAATATAGAATTTTTCAAGAAACCGCCGCATCACTGTTCAAGACAAAATATTTGTTAATTAGCAATGCATATGTAACCATATTCCTTGTTAGCCATAGTTTTAATTATTTGATCTGATACATATTAGTCAGCGAAGTTGGTGTGAAGCCAGTTTAAAATATATATCATTGAAAGCCAATTTGTATCATGTATAGCAGTGCCAAATTTTATTGTCTTGAAATGTGGGTAATCCCAATTATAATTAATATCATGTACGGACAATTTTATGTTTATTTTGTTTGTTTTGTGATCTTATTATAAAGCATGTTAAAAATTGCTTGGAGTTTCCTTGCTGAGAATCGCCTTACATGGTGATAGTCGTGGTAGGGAGGAAGAGCAATAGATAGCAAAGCCTAGAATAATATCGGTCATTTTCATTTTGTTTTACCCAGTTATACTTGACTGAAAATTATTAAGTCATTGCTCTCAATAACAAGTATTCAGTCTCCTTATATTTTGTTTTGCAAAGATCTAATTTACCATTGTATACT
>NW_022702649.1:93640-97571 GCF_011630105.1 Anneissia japonica | reverse complement strand
GTGTATAAGAGACAGGCACATTAGGTTAACAAAAGAATTGTGTTATCAAAGCCCAACCATTCCCTTAACTCTAAATTTTTTTTGCAAAAATGTTTTTTCCCCATCAGGAACCGAGAATATTAGTATGATGTAAGCTTTAAGGTTATTGTATTTTACATGCTGAAAAAAAAAAAGATACCATGAGTGAATGAATAGGTTTATACCTATCTACTTATGGCTCGTCTGAGGATGACATAGATAGATAACTACAGGTTCTAGTTAAAATTTACCAACCAAATTGTTTAGGGAGGGAGGTGTGTGAGTGGTGTTTGCCTAAACATAACTTAAAAATCCTAGCCGTTTTTGACAAATGCCATTATGCTTGGGCAACAATTTTCATTTAATTGTTCACTTGACTGATATCAAAGTCACTGATTTTACAAGAACACTACAATTTCCAATGTCATATTAACAAGTGAAATCATATAATAGTAAAGCTGAAACTTCAATAAATGTAACAACCTTGCAAGTTGTTTTATGGGCCTAAAGGGACATAATTGCTACTGACAGACTAAAATCTTGACTACTGAATTTTGACTCTTAAAAGTGGAAGCTAAAGAAATAGATTAACTGAAACGTGGCTTGCATAAGAGCTCATAATGAAAAGAGAAGATATAAGAATATTTCTTTAAAAAAGCAATGTGGTGCCCTCTGCTGCAAAATAAAAGTAGGGAATAATCTTTGACATGTAACAATATTGAGCTTAATTGCTTAAAAGCCTGGCAGTGGTGCATTTACTGCTCAACTTGCTCGGACTGAAGCCATTTTGATGGTACTCAATAGATTGTAATTTTGAATTATTTAATTTTTAAAAGTTTTTAGTTAAAAACTGTATTCGAATAAAGGCCCCTGCCATTCAGTGCCTCATTTGGAATACATGCCTCCCTAAATGACTAAACTATGGAAGCAACATCATTCTCAACACATTCTACTCCAGTAGAATTATAATATTCTTGTTAGGATCACACAATAATACATTTTGACGGTATTTGTGTTGTAGTTCCACAGTGAAATTAGGGGCATTTATTTGAGTCCAATTTAAACAGAGTAAATTCCATCCATAAATAAACTCCCCCTAAAAGAACCTTCTCAACAATAAATGCTGCAGGGCGTTTATTTTAATAAATATGGTGTACCGTAATTGACAAATATTGAAAATGTGAAACTAAAAGTCCAATATATATTTATCTCATATCTGGTATATAGAATGTTTGTTAATATGACTGTGAGATTTTCCTTTGTATTAACTATGATAATTTAATTTTATGAATTGTATTTATTTTGTCAATAATTACTCCACCACTTTGAAAATTTGTGCTTTAAGCGAGACACATCTTTGGCGAGATATTTTTTATACCTTGTTTTGCTAAACTTGCTTTTTAGTGAAAGGAGGGTGGAAATAATTAAAGATAAATTTTGGGTCTCACATTTAGTAAAATGATTTTGGCAAAATCATCTTGGCGGACGAAAAAATAAAATTTTATTAATGAATTAAACAGTGTAATGATGAGGTTGATGCTTTTAAATTTATATAATTAAGAAATATGTCTGGAGATTTCAGGGAAGTGGAGGGTGTAATAAAAGTAATTGTAACATTTTATTTTTCTATGAAATTTCCATTTTTTCATAGCAGAGGGTGTGCTAACTGCCTAAAAAAAGAAAATTTTTATATTTATGCAAGTTTTTGACGGTCGGAGGGTTCGCTAAACAAGATATAAACAGTCTTGCCTTAGCTTTGAAGATACTGTAGATATACTGAATAAATGTTTCCACCCTCTGTCACCGTCCTCGAAAGTTATATCAATATCCCCCTCTACAGTTTAAAAAGTTATTCTTCTGTCTTGAAAATGGTGGCGGTATTGTATGTTGTTTTTCCATTCATTCGTGCTTTTTGTAACGTGCTCTCATTTTCTAAGACAGAATTTCATGCAGTGAGTGATTTCGACTTGTTTTCTTAACAACATATTCAACTTATTTTAACTTGCCTTTCTGTTGATTTTGCTTGCAATGATGATTACAACCTAAGGCCTACTGTTTCCTAAGCCAACCGTAGCCTGAGTAGCCTACTTATGCTAGCATCGGCGTCAGTGAAGCCCATCCATCCATACGACCGACTGGTGAACTCAGGACCATTTGTGGAGGACTAACTAGGCCTAGTACAGCAGTAGTAGTATTGGATCAAGAAGGCTAACCTGGGCTTAGGGCCTAAGTGTTGGTAAGTCGGTCTGTAGACCCATTTCAGTGTAGGTTAAGCCTAGCGTGTCCAGTATAGGACTAACAGGGTAGGTCTAGTTAGTTAGGCATTACAAAATATTATTATTATTATATTAGGCTAATTACTATATAACAATGATACAAATGAACTGAAAATTAAGTTTCTGGTTGGCCAACATAGGAAAGCTTTATTAAATTATTACTAAATAATGGTTTCTACAAACAATATACTGGCGCTAATGAACTTTATTAGTACTCTACCCTAACCTTAACAATAACATAGTGATACTGGATTTGGTGTAGTACTAAAAATCATCAACGCCAAAACGCTCAACTGTTTGAATTATTTTAGAGGAGAATAAAATACATTTTGACAATGTTTATATTGTCTCTTAAGGCAATAATTTTTTTGTTTGTTTTTGTATCTTGTCGTCGGATGTGGGTTGAAAAAAAAAAATAAAGAACAAATTTCCTATTTTTCCTGGTAGTGGGTGTGCTATGAATGTAACTGGTCAAAACGTCATTATATTGAAATAATTATCAGCAAGTGGAAGGTTTGCAAAACGAGGTATGAAAAAATAAGACTTTGTTATGGAGCATTGAAAATTACAAAAGATGAATCAAAACTTATTAAATGTGGTACCAAATAAAAATTGTTCGTTTTAATATTGTCTCTAATATTTTTTTATGGGGATTGTTTATAATGGTGACCAGGATTTGCACTGGTCCCCTACCAATTTTGCATGTAACTATACACTGGGGTGATGCAGAAGTTGGTAGTAGGGGGTGCCTGGGAATCCTCACCACCTCAGCCCCAACATGGTTGGTTTGAGAATTTGGACCTTAGGGCACATAGAAAAAACTATTATCATTCTTTTTTTTTTTTTTAAATTGATGAAGGAGGGAGGTTTTTTGTTTTTTTTTTTAAGGTGGAAGGAGGGTGGGATTATACCCAGGGATACATGTGTGCATAAAAAGAACGAACATGACGTTGTTTATCAAAGTGGCAGATGCATTTAAACAACTGCCCTGTGATTCAGTTGGCCTATCCAAAACTAGGCCTATATTCCAGGTAAAAAAAAAGTAATGACTTGAGCATCAAATGGAAGGAAACACCCTGATATAGTCATATAGTAGGCATAGGCGCCTAGGCTTTGGTCTTTACTTCGAGCTAGGCCAGCCTTTGCCTGAACTTTCTTGATGTCGTAGGTTTAGTTTTTGCCCAACAACAGCCAATCCAACCAAACACACCAATCACAGAGACTGCCCACTTATAATGCATTCTGTAATGAGTTATTTTTAGCAGCGAGAGTCTCTGTGGAACATGTGAGTTTTCATGCTGTGAATCAACGATCCGATCATCCCACTGGGCGGTTCTCTTTAGGGACGGACTGCGTGTTGCCTATTTTTATCCACAGCTGTGGAACGCGCGCGTATACATGCTATGAATTAACGATCTGATCAGCCCACTGGGCGGGTCTCTTTAGGGACGGACTGCAGTTTATTTTTAGTGACAGTAAACAAGTTTAAAGAATGGGCTTTGCATTTTCAACTTTATGGCGATACCAATGTCTGATCTAATCAATTGGAAGAGTTTGAAATCTGCCTAATTTAGAGCCAATTGCTTTATTTTGTGAGCATTTGTTTTTTTTTTTTTTTTGGCAAAGGTGTTTTTTTT
>NW_022702649.1:63408-93530 GCF_011630105.1 Anneissia japonica | reverse complement strand
CCTCTTATACACATCTGGATGTGTATAAGAGACAGGTTTATAATGGTGACCAGGATTTGCACTGGTCCCCTACCAATTTTGCATGTAACTATACACTGGGGTGATGCAGAAGTTGGTAGTAGGGGGTGCCTGGGAATCCTCACCACCTCAGCCCCAACATGGTTGGTTTGAGAATTTGGACCTTAGGGCACATAGAAAAAACTATTATCATTCTTTTTTTTTTTTTTAAATTGATGAAGGAGGGAGGTTTTTTGTTTTTTTTTTTAAGTTGGGGGGGGGGGGGGATTATACCCAGGGATACATGTGTGCATAAAAAGAACGAACATGACGTTGTTTATCAAAGTGGCAGATGCATTTAAACAACTGCCCTGTGATTCAGTTGGCCTATCCAAAACTAGGCCTATATTCCAGGTAAAAAAAAAGTAATGACTTGAGCATCAAATGGAAGGAAACACCCTGATATAGTCATATAGTAGACATAGGCGTCTAGGCTTTGGTCTTTAATTCGAGCTAGGCCAGCAGTTGCCTGAACTTTCTTGATGTCGTAGGTTTACTTTTTGCCCAACAACAGCCAATCCAACCAAACACACCCATCACAGAGACTGCCCACTTATAATGCATTCTGTAATGAGTTATTTTTAGCAGCGAGAGTCTCTGTGGAACATGTGCGTCTTCATGCTGTGAATCAACGATCCGATCATCCCACTGGGCGGTTCTCTTTAGGGACGGACTGCGTGTTGCCTATTTTTATCCACAGCTGTGGAACGCGTGCGTATACATGCTATGAATTAACGATCTGATCAGCCCACTGGGCGGGTCTCTTTAGGGACGGACTGCGGTGTTGTCTATTTTTAACTGCAGTCAACGAGCTGTTTATTTTTAGTGACAGTAAACAAGTTTAAAGAATGGGCTTTGCATTTTCAACTTTATGGCGATACCAATGTCTGATCTAATCAATTCGAAGAGTTTGAAATCTGCCGAATTTAGAGCCAATTGCTTTATTTTGTGAGCATTTGTTTTTTTTTTTTTTGCAAAGTTGTTTTTATGCAGTTAAAATAAATAAATTTTTTAAAATAAAATGATTTCCGCATCAATATTTTCAGATTTTTTGACGCGGGCGGGAGTGATAATCTAATAAATTTTTCTATTTGCCCTTAAGGTACACGGAAATTGCACTCTCATCCTTTTAAAATCTTACTGGTACTATATTTTTAATGATAAAAAAAATAATATATTAACAATACAATACAACAATTATTTTTCTTAATACAATTTAGGGGGTGTGATCACACTGTTGCACCCCCCCCCCCTTCTGATTCTGCACCACATATAGAGTGTTTCTGAGTCAGATGTATTATTGATTCGCACGTCTTAAAATTGCCAGCTTAGGCCAACCTGGCGTGTCAAGGTTAAGGCCGAGGAGTACCACAGTATGCCATATCAACTATATACTTTAAGTACGAGGCCCTCTGGATTCAATTAGTTGTTAATTCAGACAGCTTTTAAAGCTGTCTGAATTAACAATTAATTGAATTCATGAGGGCCTCGTAATATTAAAATTGGAAACTTCGATAATTCTGGCTGATTTACTAGTTTTTAATATTTCTCATATACCTTATTGTTGTAATTATGAAACAGATAGTGCTTCAAAACAAATTAAAATCAATGATGTATAACCTTTGCTACTCATTTGGACATATTTCATCTAAATTTAATATGAAAAAAATATAAGAAAATTACTAATTTGTATATTTCAAAAGGTTATTACTATTTTATTAGGTTTTTTTTTGTAGTTAACCTTGTACATCATTGAATTGAAAACTTTCTTTTTTATTTATCTGACTTACTGAAATCTATAGCCAGGCTACGAAGGGAAACAAAATTTTGGTATGTTATACAACAAGGTGATAAAAACAACAAGACACAAAAACCATATTTGACGAAAAACTTGGGAGCGGTTAATGAGATACAGATTTTTAATATTTAAAAACTGGTGGAAAAAGGGTGGTTAGTACCCCTTTCCCCTAGTTTTTAAATATTCAAAAATCTGTATCTCATTAACCGCTCCGGAGTTTTTCGTCAAATATACATTTCGTGTCTAAAAGAATCATTTGTGCAACATATCAAAAGAAGATTTTCCTCCAGAGCCTGAGTTAAATGAACTAATTAAATGAACAATAAAGTTTTGTGGTGGCAGTGTATCTTCACTTTTACTTATTTTCTTCAAAATAATATCCTATTTAAAATATAAATATGGAATAATGGAGGAGGTAAATTGGGTATTTGCATTTTTTTTTTAACCCCAAAGATTTTCAGGCTTGAATCATAACAGGTACAGTAGGCCTACTCATTCCTTGAAAATAGCATTGTCTATAGTGCACACTCAGTTGATAAGAGGACTAATGCAGTTCTATCCCTTAGCTATAAAGTGGAGTATAAATGAGAATTTTGCTTAAAAAATTATTATTATTTTGCTTATTGTTTACTATCGTTCCAAATGAATTTATTCAAAGAATTTTAAAATTGAAAACTGTAGCACTTTTTTGACTACAGTATTTATTCACACAAGCTTTTGCCAGCAGTTTATGCTGGCTTCATCAGGTGGAGTGTGAGTGGTAAAGAATTGAGAATTTTGCTTTTTCTAGTTTTTGCCATCAATATGGAGTTTGACCCAAAAAGGAGGAAAAATATTCAGTGCCTACTTTAAATTACTAACAAGGTGTTTGGCCTATAGCAAATTTAGCAACCAATAAACTTTAATTAGCAACAAGCTTTCATTCATGTTAGATCTACTCACTGTGGAATCACATCTTGCCTACCAACACAATTCTGAGCGTTATGCAATTATACATAATAGTTTAACCATAAGTATGCTGGGCCTTAGTATTATGCACTATTGACATTATAGATAAAAATAATACTTCTTGACTAGCATTTGGTTGGATTCCCAGCAGTCACCATTTTTGTGGGGAGAGGGATATGTGCAACCCAGCCTCACACTTTCTACAGTAGGTAAGCTTAGATACTAACTATACTACCTTCTGGTTCTGGTTGTTTACTACCCAACAACCCCAGTTTAGGGGTGCGCATTGGGAAGGGTTGATGTTGGCGCCTTCTGAGTGGTGCAGTGTATGGAGTACGTGCAATTTTAGTTTTATCGTGGAGTGGTTGGAACATCGGTAGCAAAAAGGACATGAGTTAATTAGTCGTTATCATGATTATTACTACTATTAATTACTGTTTATTAACATCTTTATTAAATTCAATTTGAACTTATAAACATTTTTAAAATCCATTCTTATGCAGAAAATTTAAATGAAATTTTGTATCGAAGGAAAACAACCCAGGACAGAAGAATTTATAGATTAAATAAAATCAATGAGAAGAAATACACATTGTGTTCAATAATGTTTACTTTAATTATTGTTCTTATTAAGTCAATTATTTTTATCACCTTCCTATATCATAAGGACGTAAATAGATTAAATAGATGAAAGTATTAAGTACCTGTAACCTGATTGAACAATTTCACACAATTAGCAGAACTTCATTGCTTTCTAGGTCATGTCGTTGATTTATATGTGTAATTATTTTGCTAATTATAGCTGGTTTCTACCGGTAATTTCATTTTTTGATACTATAGCTAACACCTGTACTACTAGCGATTATGAAAAGAAATGACCAATTTTTCTCTAAATCTGAAGCTATCTCAACTCTATACATTATTTCTGAATTTTCTTCTGAAAAAATGTTAACTATGCTTTTTTATTGAGAGTTGACATTTATTTGGATAAAAAAATGTTCTTTTATAATCATAATGTACCTTGTCATATTTCTGGTTTAAAGGTGTAGTATGATTACAGTATAAAACAATTTGTTATCCCTATAGTTTACATAACCATTTGCTACACATTGACATATTTCCTTTGTTTGAAGGTTACTTCTGTGTCTGAAACTAAAAAGTAAGATAAATTACCGTTCATAATGGATTATCATTTTGTTCGATTCTATGCTGATAATTTGTAAATGAACAATGATTTAGACATGATTTATTCATTTTCATTTATTTATTTGACCTCAATAAAAAAACACATTGGTCAGTGACACAGCTTAAGAAAATATATTTCACTGTAAGACAGAGTAATTTGCTTTTCTTAATGTATTTTTTTTATTATTCAATTGTGATATAGGGTGAAAAAACAAGTTTTTCTAGCCCTTGAAAAAATAAAACCAAGCAAAACAAATTTGTTTATCATTTTCATTTTGATTTAGATTTATGTTGGCATTTTCATTGCTTAATATTAAATTCATTGTCTTACTGTATGCTGATTATCTTATTAATATAGATAATAATTATGAACTAAATAATTGTTCAATTTTAATGATGAACTGATAAGATAAGGTATCACTTGATGGACAAACCCTAACAATGGTATGACCCTATAGGTCTACAAAACTACTTAACTTTAAATCCCCCACCTTAGCCAATACTAAACTTTATCCCTTTCCCTCCCTGCACAATGCTACAATAATGTTATCATATGTCTTCCCTCTTTCCCATCTCCTTTTTTTGTAACTAGGACATTGGACTTGTTGAAGGTAGGCCTATCTTTAAATTCACTAAGTTTAGTGATGAGCATCCCAAATTAATTATTTGTTATCATGTATAGAAAAATATGTTATATAATTCTTGGCTGTCATGTACAGTAATTAATTTTACAATAAAGATCTCCATGGTTCAATGCACACATGTTAAATTATTGTATTGTATTCATTCTATTCAGTTACGCATCCTGTAAAATGCTTTCTCTTTCATAAACATTTTGATTAGTTTTTTCTTTTTCAGTCTCTTTCTTTTGACTTATTTCTGGCAATTGCCTTTAAATTGCTCTCCATTTCACCTTCCTTTTCTCTATGATTTTATGGAAAGTGCATCTAGCAGATGCAATATACAAGCACAATTACACTAAATTTAGCATTGTTGTGTATTTTCTCTAAGCACTGAGCATCAAGTTAGGCCAAATAATTCTATTGCTAGGTTCATTTTACTTTTTACCAATCAATTGACGGATATATATTTAGGTGTGTTATAAATTATAGTAATTATTGGAGTGTGTAAATTTGGTGTTTGAATGCTTGATGGATAGCTACTGTACAAATGGTAGAAAATTAGCACACTATTAATCAATTTATTTCTTCGTTCGTGCTGGGTTAATATTCTCACCATTTATCCTTCTCAGTATTTATATTGTAGGTCAATTGTATACTCTATTGATATGCTTAGGGCTAATGATCCATTTTATATTTCATTAGTTTCCTAAAAGTATTTAAAGTCAGTACATCCTAGTTGCTGCTAAATTGTGTGAATGTCTCCCTCAGTATTTTTTGCCACTGTTACTCATTGTCATTTTCTACTGCCAAATATTTATACACTTAAATAAGGTGGAACTTGAATAGAATCCTTGTTTTGTTGGCATTATAAATTATAATTCGGCAAAAAAAGAAAAAATCTAGAGCAGTCGCTCACCTCTGCCGTGTGCCTGAATACCAAACAATACGCAGGCCATATGATGGGCGATTCCTTTATTTCCCGCTCTGTGCCTGAATACCGAACAATACGCAGGACAAGTTTGATGGGCTATTCCATTATTTATTTTTGTTCAGGGTAAAAAGACGAATTTCCATGACCTTTACTTTTTCTTGTCCAAAATTTAAATCGTCTCTTTCTCTGAATATTATGTACCAATTCCTCTAAATTTAATGATGCAAATTAATGATTAAAAACACAACATGTTAAGAGGTTTTTGCAGTGTACTTTTTGTACACAAAAATAAGAGTTGTTGACTGAGCCATGGCCTTTGGTCAAAGCTGTTAGTCCAGAAATAGTGAGGGTTGTTTAGATGGGCAGAGTTTTATTTAATTAACGTGATAAATTGCATGGTCACTTGACAAGCAGGAACCTGGGCGCTTGTCAAAGTTGCTAGTGTTCCCTGATAATCCAGTAGAACTGTATATCATATGAGATTAGTGTTTCATTGCTCATTTATTAACAGTACAGTAAGTTTGAATTGGCCATAGTGATTTTATATTCATTTTTTTCCTCTTTGAGCTCCTATCCTAAGCAAGCTGATAATTTTGTACCAAGTTAAAAATCATTAAAACTCATCATTTCATCCCAAAATGATATTTGTAGTGCTAATGTCAAAATATGACATACTTTTCAATATAGTTGAAATGGTAGTTAAACAGGTATGAGCTTAGAAAAATCTGGAAATCAATGTTTTGATATTATACTTATAACGTCTACTGTCTACTCTAGGGATTAGATAAAAAAAATAAAATACATAAACAAAATGAATATAAAATATGGGAAGTGAATCGAAAAACCATAAGAAAACAACAAAAGTAGCATCATGGCATACTGTAAAACCAATAATTTTCGCAGTACATTTATTTTCGCGCCAGCACAAGCTAGCGCTAATTCAACAACACGCGAAAATATTAACACCAACAAAAATATGCTCTACTATGTACGGTATTACAGTACAGTACACTGGGCCTAACCTTGCACCATACGCATGTGTGCCAAGCCTCGCCTAAGTCTTACCGTACAGCAACGCTGTTTTTCTAGGCCTAGCCTAGCTGTTTTTCTAGGCCTAGCCTAGCTGTTTTTCCCTAGGCCTACACCCTAGGATACTATCATGTACTGTATGTTACAGTGAACTTTTTTTTTCCCGAATATTGTACATAAGTGATCATTAAAACTAAAAATAAGTGTGTTTGTTTTCTTTGAAAAACTTTTTGCGGATCAACGACGACATCATCATCGAGGTTGACATTTTTTATGAATAGCGCCACCAGCAAATGAGAAGCATTTTTATGAATTTCATTGTAAAATTAACAAAAGTGAATTACATAAATTAAAAAAGAGAAGAAACTGATGAAATTTCATGGTATTTTCAAATTCAGAAATTCATTTATTCGCACATTATTAATTGATTGCAAATATAAGCACATTTATAATTATTTTTACAAATATTAAATACTCAATATTATTGTAAAATATAAAAGCAAATTGCTAGATACAAATATAGTTAAAATTTGGAATTTAGGATTATATAATTTAAGAAAAAAAATCAATATAATAATTTATTTCAAAATATGGTTGTAAAAAGCAGGACAAACTATAATATTTAAAACTCTATAACTAAGTGATTACACAGTTTTAGAATAACTTACACTTAAGACTTTAATTTTTTGTGTGTTTCTGATCAACTTACAAATTTTAATTTTATTTAATTAATATTAATATAAATTTTAATTAATATCTGCTCATTGGAGAAATAGGTAATATCTTTTGAATATAATGAAAATATTCAAAAAATATAGGTTACTCTGCTAAAATGTCATATTTTTAATGTATTTTATTAATTACAGATCCATTGACTTTTTGACTTGGCAACTTTGGTAGGGTAGTGTTGTCGCTAATTATAATCTAGGGTCATAGTGTTAACCTGCTTGTGGGGACGCTGCCTTGGGGTGCATCCATCCACCAATATCAAACAATATCAAAGTAATTTATTCATTGAGGCAAATCTATAGACGTTAGTAGATGAAAAATCATAGATTAATCAAGTTTCCTTGAAAGAATAAAGATTTGTAAGTAAAAATTTGCTGAATTCAAATTGATATAGTACAGTTTAACTTGCCTAAGTCAAATCCAAAATGGCATTGAAAAATTTTTCGACTTGGATAAAATTCCACTTACAGATGGTTAATTAAGTGAAAACACAACAATTAGGTATACTGTAAAATAGGATCGACTTAGTGTAACTGTATTTGAAAAGGCATGACAATTCCTATAAAATTATTTATGATATGTAAGTGTATGTTATTGATGTAGGCTTTCAAGACAATGAAAGCATTATCCCCAAATTAAAAAATGCCATGTATTTTAATTGAGCTAATAAATTTTATAGTTAGCCAAGTACTGTTGTCATTTCATGTGTACATTTAGTTAAATTTAGATAAACTAATTACAGTGTAACACTACACACTTAAAATGATATAAAATTGTATACCAAATGAAAGTGCTATATTTATTTACTTCATAATTTTTAAAAATGTGTAAATAATTAAAAATAATTAATGATAATGATAATTTAAATTATAATAGACAACTGTGCTTGGGGAGATAGAGGATGCTTCTTTATAATCAAATTTTACTGGTCGATAATCAGTGTTAAGTTTTAATATATTGTAAACAGTACCTTCCCAAGTGCAATGACAAATAGATGAGCAACATAATTGCTGAGTATATAATTTATTAGCCTCCCCAAATAAGCAAGCTTTTCCAATTTTTTTTTGTCAAACAGCTCTAAGTATCTTAGAATGTTCATTTGTACAAAAAGGAAAAATTAAAAAATTGAGGTGCGATTTGAAGTCACGACCTTCAGTTCCTTACAAAACAGCGTTAACCAACCGCACCATTTATGCAACTGTGTCCTGTTAGGGGTAGTAATTAATGGCAATTATGAACTTGACAAATAAATTCACCTATTGGAAGACAGACTTACGCCCAAAAATAAAAGTGAGTAGAGGTAACCTCAGTTTAACGCACGGACCAATGAGTGGTCGCTCTTGTTTTAATCTTATCTTTATCATAATTTATTTCTAGAATTATTTCTTCAATATATTCATATGCCAATCAATTTTCTTTTACCGTAGATGCAGCTTTTGAATGTTTATGCTTAAAAATAATTCTTGTACAGCTATCACTCTTGATTTGTTTGTACATAATTCAGTACTTGTGTTGTGAAATTTGCACTTAAAGGATCAATTTTCCGCTCAAAAATTAAAAGACTTATTATCGACTAAGATGTATTTTAATATAAAACTATTAATTTTGTGTTATCAGCACCGTCACTTGAAAGATTTGACCCTTGGGGTGAAGTGAGTTCTCCTGACGAATTATTATTCTCCTATGCTTTGCTATAAAATTGTTGTCTAATAGTTGCCTTAAGTTCTTCATTAATTATTTTTAATCATTTGTGGCAGACACAAATATGGAGATAAAATTGTTTGAGTTATATAAAACATAATGGAGGCCATTCATTTTGAGGTTTTTGGTGAATGACATGAACTTGCTTAGGTTACATAAACCTGTTTGAACCCGCATGAACTGTGATTATAGCACAAACTGAGGTCCACAGAGGTAGAAGGCGTGTAGTGCCACATTAGTAATGTCCTTTTTTGAAAAGATAATTATATTTTTAATTAATTTTTTTTTTTTTTATCGATTTGATAAGAATTAACTTCATAAAGAATTAAATCCTACCTAAATCATCTGTTAATCACAAGTTTTGTATTCGATGACAAGGCCAACGTGCGCTATCTATTTCTCTCTATGACTAGAAACTGCAAAAAAATGTTGGGACAGTTGTTTAATTTGAATGGAAAAATAAAATAAGGATGTCTATTAGTTTATTTGAAAATGGATATAAGCAACTACTGTATATCTGTCATTAATGATTGTTAACAGTGAAAATATAGCTAAAAGGCTTGCAACACATGTTTTAAAATGATTTATACTGATTTTCAGTTTCTTTGTATTTTATACAATTTGTTTAAAACTGGAGAATACATAATTATACTATTGTTTTTATATTTAAATTGTTATTCTTTGTCATTTCAATTTCCACATCACTGACCAACAATTGTCCAAAACTTTACCAAAAGTTTTAGACAAACTATTTAGATCAGAACGCTGAAATAGTGATGCTTTCAAGAAGTAGGATATGTTGGCCATACCTATTATTATTGGGTCTTTTTTTAATTGATATAAAGACCGTAAAATTATCACCATCGTCCCAACACTCAGCAGCAGTTGTTCCTAACAGGAAAAAATTTCAAACAACAGTATATCCCTATATTCGATAATGGTTCATTCCTATATTGAGCCAGTTAGGTCATTCTACTATCAAAGTCTGTAAAAAGGAGGAATGTAGAATTTCACAGCAAAGGTATTGCGTCAGTGACTAGCTGAGTTTTGTTTCTGTTGTAAAACTGTTTCTGTTGATATTTTTGAGAGACGCCTCAGATGTTACAATTTTAGCACGTTTACCGTTAGTGTCTTTCTGAGATATATTAGGCGTACATGGAGTTCCAGGATCCAGCATGTGTAAGTAGGGTTTATTCTATTGAATTTGGAGAGCATTTGTCAACTATAGAATTTAATAAACATTTTAATTTGTTTGTCCAACAATTCCTACCTGAATTAATCATGTGATTTGGAGAGTATAGTGTTCAGGTACTATTTGTCGATATTCAAATTTACATCTTTATATTCAAATTTACATCTTTACAGCCAGGCTCTGGAGGTGGGAAAATTGGTATGTTTTAAAATTAATGTTTTCTGTAAGACCCTGATATGGTGTTTGGTGAAAAACTTAGGAACTTTCATTATGCTATCTGATTTTTAAATATTTAATTACTAAGGAAAAATCCCCAGATTTTCAATACTAAAAAATCTATCTGTATATTAATTATTAACCCTTCTCGAGTTCTTTCGTTAAACATCCCCTTTGTGTTTAGAAAAATCAGTTTTATAGCAAATAAAAGCCTGCCTTTAATATTCTAATAAAATATTATTTTAGTACCATTTAAAAGAAAATAATTCAAATAATAACAAAATCTATATTACAATAGGCCAAAATGTGTTTCAAAACCAGAGTCAGTTGGTCAGATTTTTTGGTTTGACTGGACTTGAGCAACGCAAACTTTCTTTACTTTTTTTAGTATGAATATATCTTTTATGTACTACTAGTGTTTTACCATATTTATTAAAATAAACGCCCCTGTGCGTTTATTGTTAAGAAGGGTTTTGGAGGGAGCCGTTTATTCAAGGGAGGCGTTTTTTTTTTTGTTTTTTTTTTTTGTTTTTTGGTGTAAAATGGATACGTATACAGTACTCAAATAGACGCCCCTTAAATTCACTGTAAATGTGGAACTACAACACATAATTACCGTGTTATTGCTTGATCATAAAGACTTACTGATCCCAACCAGGTTAAGAAAAAATGTAATTTTATAGAGTAGAACATTAGTAGAATGTTGAGAATGATGTTTGCTTCATTTAGGGGGCATTTATTCGTGGAAAAAATAAACAGCTCAAGAGGGGCCTATATTCGAGAGGGTGTTTATTCAGAGCAAGGCATTTATTCGAATATGGTATATCAGAAACTAGCAACCTTCGGGTTAACTCACTTGTGGTCAGTGATTTGGCATGATTCAAAGGAAGGGAACCAACCAAGGCCAATTTACTGACTTACCGTAAGCTGCAAACTTTAAATTTGGAGTCCTGGTGATGCAATTCAAAGGGTGTTATACAGTTTTTTTTCTTTAAATCTACTGTAGAGTAGGAAATCAAATTTAGAAGGTCAAAGGTATTAGCTACCTTTAGTCTTCTAAGTTGTTTGTCAAGCCTTATTTATAGTTCTATAATTTGTATTTTATTTAGAGCTTTACTACCCTATCCTCATTAGCAAGTAATTTTAGATTTATTGGAGAGTAACGTTTATATGCATTGAAAAGGCCAAATAGCACAGTGACATTTGCAAATTGGAGTTGGTTGGGATTTTTCTTTTTTGTGCCTATCTAATTAAAACTTTCCTTGCTATTTTAATTTGCATCTTGCCTGCAGAGTTTAGTTTTGGCTGTGGCTATTTTTACTCATATTATTCCTAATTCTGTTTGGATGTTATGTGTATGGATTGGAACAATAACATCCAATCATCGTCTTGGTGCCAGAATTTGACACCCCTTGCCTGTTTGACCACTTTCATAGAATGTTCTATTTCACAATTTTCATATCTTGAAAATGCTGGGTTTTTAATTAATTTTGATTACTGTTTATGAATTAGTGGCTCCTGTTGTACAAAATTAAAATATATTACATTTAAATTTGATAAAAATGTAGTAATAATATCATCAAGAAAATTGTATTGTTTGAAAGCATGGCAAAGTAAAAATATGTATATTAAAATCAACCAAAAACAGTTCTTTTCATAACTGTCTACGTGGTGTACCACAAGCATTATATATATATTAATAAAATTATCAAAAATGAGTATTCGTCCATCTTGGATGTATAGCATTTCTTCTATTGGGTAGAAGATATTGATCAACTTTTGTCCTGGAACCAAACTTACTGTGCAGTAGCCTTTTCTTCATCCTAATATTTTCAGCAGTACTTTTTTTTAAATAAATGTGAACTTGGTATAGATTTCATCTTAATTATTAGATGTAAAATTTAACTATGATTTTAATCTTTCTTGGGAATATCATATATTGAATAAATCATTTAAAAGTCTTCTTTTGTTTTGTAGGAAAGGCAGTTCACAACATTGGGTTCTACGACGTGACATAATTTTTTTTACATTTCGCTCAGAATGCATAATCCAATACTTTGTCAGGAAAAATGAAAATTTCCTTTGATTTATGAGATGTCACTAGCTTACTGTAGATTGAGTATCATATGCATCGATTGATACACTGTACAAATTATTCTTTTTTATTGTCACTCTGGTAGGTTTCCCACAGGGCTCAGCATGTGACAGACAAGATAACTCTGAGACAACTGTAGTTGTCTCTGAAATAAATATATCGTAAATTTTTCTAAATCTGAGACAACAGTTGTCAATTTTATAAAGTTTGTTTTTCCTGTGAAGAGTTCATTTTAGAATTCTTACACATGTATTAGGGCACATAGAAAAAATTATTAGATTACCACTCTTTTCTTTTTTTTTTAAATTGATGAGGGAGGGCATTTTTTTTTTTTTTTTTAAATCAGAAACAATAGATTATTTCACTTTTGTTTTTATAATTGAGGGAGGGACTGTTTATATTTGGTCTGTAGTAGTAAATATTGTATAAAAACTAGTTTAATTTTATAGTTTTAAAGAAAATGTATTTGAAGTCATTAGTCCCTGGGAAGTTTTTTAGTTATGCATCTAATTCACCTTTGTTAGGTTTCATTTCATAAATAAAGAGCTAAATTTGTTGTCTTGTTCAGTTCACTGAGAAAATTTCTTATTCATGTTTTTGTATCCAATCAAAAAAATAGTAAGCTGCACTATTTTGAGAAATGCATGTCACCTTGTTTCAAATATCCTGGATCCGCCTCTGGTTGCTGTACCTTATGAAAGGCAGTACTGTATCTTTAATAAAAGTACAGTATTATTATTTTATTATATTGTTTGACTTGGGCAAACAATAATTGTGTAACAAGTTTGATTAATACAGTCAGTTTGTGATACAAGTAATAAGATTTGTTTGGTGGTAAGAGATTAATATTAGTCTTTCATCTATTCTTTGGAAAGTGCGTGTTAATGCTTTATGAATTCAAAGCTAGAAATAAATATTGTATGTGGCAACTGGCACGGTTATTTGGTTGTTAAGGTACATAAATAGTAAGTTTTCCAATCAGAAAATGAAGATTAGTTTTTAATCATTGAGCTTTATATTTATAAGATCAAAGCTGGTTATAATTATGTAGGTAAAATACATCATATATTGTCAGATTATAAAATCTGGAAAAAAAATACCACTTAATGCAATTTTTAAATACATGAATTATTAATTCAAAAAGATTGAATAATATCAAATTCTAATGAGAATCCAATCAATGAAATTTAGTTTTTTACAGATGATATAATACGAAAATTCTTAAATCTATTGCCAGTTAACTGAAGTTTCTATGCACAAAAGAAAAGAAATGGTATTAAATACATGTACAATGTAATTTACATTTGAAAGCTAATAACATACTTAAATAGACAAAGTCAAGAAATTGAATATTTAATTTTTTTTTCCAATTTAAATACAGAAAGTTTATCTTAAAGATATCCTTTGAGAGATGAGGATGAAAGAAAATTGCCTTTAGAAATGAAGAAATGAAGATATTAAACTTTACAGTGTTAGACAATCTTGACATCATCAGTTTAACGTGCAATACTTTTTGCATTGCCAATAAGTTGCATTATTGACCATTGTCTGATGATTATTACATTATGTTGTGATTATTGACTGTTGCTCTACAATTATTGCTCATACTTAATGTTTCTAATCCTACATCCATATTTTTTTTGTTTTACTAAGCTTGTTTAATCGCCTTTTTAATTGTACTGATTACTTTTAACTCTGTTTAGGAGGCTTTCAGATAACTTGACAAAATTGTTAATTCTTCAATGTTAATATCTAGGTTTTTTTAATTATTTACACATGGGCCTTACATAATTTTTTTTCTCTTTAAAAATAAATTATACTGTCCAGGAAACCTGCTCATAGATACTGGTAGTATTTGGGAACATACTGAGCATTCAGTACAACACCAACTTTGGTAGAGCAACATCATTCCTAAGATAACTTTTATTACTCATCTGAGTGCAGATCCGGAGAAAAATCTGGGTTTAGGCCATGCGTTGTGTGAAGAACCAAGCGGGAGTTGGTGGGGATGGTGGTGTTTGAGATTTCTGTTTTAAGTGCTTGAACATAGACACCGGTACATGGAATTTAGATCGATAATTAGTTTGTTTTGTAGTACTGTCCTCCCTTTCTTTCTCCCTTCTTTTCTTTTCTTCTCTTTTTTATCTTTTTTTTTTGTGGGCGGGGAGGGTGGTGCTTATCTCCCATTTCCCCCCTCCCCTCTCCACTGGGTCTGGCTCATGACCCAGTTGTGCTTTACAAAGGATAATACAGGCCAATTCAGGGGTGATGGACAAAAGTGAGACTTCAGATGCAAAAATTCCTATTTAACACTTTGAAAATTCTCATTTTTATCTTTTTCTGTTAAATAGCTATTTGATGAAAATATACACTTATAGAATGTTCTGAATAAATAAATGCTTCAGAATTGGTATAGAGGAATCCATTTCCAAAGATTGGGAGATTATGAGTGATTCAAGGAGGATTTTTTGTTAGCTTACAGGATAGAATGATGAAAATAACTACCAGCAGGGCTTTAGCTCCTAATGTGAACGCCATAAGCCAAAAAAGATTGCTATATGTTTTAGTAGCAATGGTGATGGCAGAGACAGAATGGAGGGATTGAATGGAAAAATTAGAAAATGTGATATTTTTTTAACACCTGCTAAAGTCTAAAGCTGAGCACCTTCTTGGTGCAGAGAATTTTAATTTAAAAAATATTCAACAGATGGATTCAGTTGTGCTGTGGGGGTAAATGTGATAAAAGTCATCAAAGTCCAGTGTTGAGACTTGAGTTTGAGAAGAACATAAAAACTTTAGTTGTTCCATTATGTCAGAATGGTAAAAGAAGTGTGAAAAAAGGAGATTTAATGAAAGTGTAATTTTGAGCATCCGATGTTGAGCATGAAATGTCAAATTATGAATTATTCTGGAAAGGAGCATGAGTGGATGGGTCCAGGGGCTACTAGGAACAGCTCGTAATAATTGTAGGGAGGAAAACAGCCAGAAACCTCAATAATTTATGCATTTGGAAGGTTCTTTTAAAATAATTTCAGTCTCATAAATCTGTTAAAATTCAGGAAAAAAAACAATGAAAAACCAATAAATCTTGCTTGTTCAAAAGTATCTACTTGGTATTGTTTCTAGTAATTGATCATAATGTAAAAAATATATACTATATTATTTTCTCACCATTCACATGAACTTTGGGAAGGTTGTGCATACAAAAGAGCTGCTGGAAGGCGTAAATCAATGAATCAAATTAATGGTCATTGTTTTTTTTATTTTGTATTTTTACATTTGAATTTGACAGTGTAGCTCAATAAGAGATTGTTAAATATATTGAAAGCAAATGACCTGGGGGTGAGGGTTAAATGGATCAAGGCATTTTTCTTCAGTAGATCCCAGTGGCCGTTGGTAAATGAGGTCATATCTGAAATCAAGGCTGTTAATTGCATCCAATTAAGAAAAGTATACTAAATAAAACTGAGAAAACTGCAATAAATAACTTTAGCTAGGGTTTGCACTGCCGCCACTTGCGCAATTGCATTAGGATCATTAGATATAGATAGAGAAGTATAATTGTTTAATTTTCAGCATAGTCCTATATTTTCAAATGAAATTTGGAATGAAATACCAATACACATTCGTCAAATAAACACAGAAACACCTTTAAAACCAAATTCAAATAATTTTTACTACAATAAAAGGTTCTAACTTAGATTTCCATTTCGATTTTTCTCATGGCATGTTTTTTACCTTATTATTACTATTAATGAGCGTTTGTTATAATTTATTAATTTGATTTCATAGAATGTTGAGCACGATAGGCATGAAGCTGCCTCTTTTCAACCTCCTTTTATCTAAAAAAAAAATTTGATATTTTGGTTTTCCATTGTAAATGTTTTGTTCTTTTGATAATAAAGAAATCAGCAGATAGAGATATATAGATATAGATGATACAAAAATAATGAAATTAAAATAAACAAGAAGCTAACATACTTCATTATGATGAACTGTGTTTGATTTGTCCCATGAAAGTTATCATATATTCAGTGCAATTGCAGAATTATGTACTGAAGTTAGAAAGAAATTACTTTAGTAATGAGAGAAAGTCCCCAGAGACCCTGGAGTTGGAGGGGAAGCATCATAACCACCAAGCTACAAGTTCACTACAAAATCAATGTCATTTCTTAAAACAGAAAGAAAAATGAGGATTGAAAGAAAAGTTAGAAACAAATAAATAATAAACAAATAAATAATAAAATGTAAAATATTAAATATAAATATCATATATTTTTTTAAAGTAACTTTAAGGCATCATTATTTTAAGCTTATTATTTTATATTATAATATTGTTTATAATGTAAATTTTTGTATTTTAGTTAAATATGTTTTACTTTTTAATCTGAAAATTCTTGTACCCAGGGCCCCAAGGGAGACCAGTCTACTTGACTGAATGGTTCACCCTGGTTAAAGAGGGTGAATAAATAAATAAAAATAAACAATCAAATCATCTGTATCCTAGTACAGAAGCCATACAAATTTGAGATTGCTCACTGCGTACTATTTGAAAGACGAAGATATTGAGTTTTGTATTAGTAGCGGCAATCTCGCAAGTATGAAAAGCATAAATTAGCATTTAAGTTCATTAAAGTTTATTTATATCTCAAGTGCACAAAATATCATTAAACTGTAAATATGCCATTAGTCGCATATTCCCAATAGAGATGGATCATTTAATGTATAAAGGAGAGTAGTACAGTAATCTACAATCAATATACACATTTGCATAGGAAAACTGAAAACATACAGTAGTGTACTATAGTGTATTGTAATGTAAAAAATGTCCAGTCAAATCATTAATCATAATTTTACAATTTCTTGTATTTTCTTTGAACATCAATTATTATAAATAATATTACAGTATTTTAGCAGTCAAAGAAAAGGGTAAATAAAGGGTAAATTCCAGAATGCTTGTAAATGGAACACCCCATTACTAAATTAAAACATCAACTATATAAATAAATAAATTAGTTCAAAATTCCGAATAAACATTATATCAAAAACAATTTTGCAGTTTAATAAAAATGATATTTTCTATATTATTATAATAAGAATAACTTGTTTCTTAAAAAATGTTTCTTAATTATACAATGTACATTCATAAATCAAATAATTATTGTCATGATTGAAACAGTGTTTCTCTTTATTTTATTCTTTTAAAAAAAATTATATCCTGTTCCTAAACATTTCCATTTACCGAAGGATAAATAAGCAATTAACAAGCAAATGGAAAAGAGGAGAGAAAACAATTTTTGCAGTTTACTTGACAAATCCATAATGTGATGTTTTTACGGAAGCAATATACTGTGGCACCCTCAGCTGTTCAAGCAAGCAACTCATTAACCCCCACCCCACCCCTTGTCAAAATGAAGGATTATTATAAGCGAATAGAAATAACATTTTTTCAATCAAAATTTCAAGTTAGCTACCTCTAACCTGGCGTCAAACAGTGCTGCCATTTGCTCAACCAATTCCTAGGCCCATCAGTGTCCACTTCATAAAAGCTGAGAAGAAGAAGGGGACACTAACAGGCTGTCCCTGAAGTGAGACCTGCCTGCATAATAACCCTTTTAATTGACAGCGTAGAACTCGTGCCGTGCGGTGTATATCCTTAAGGGACAATCTGATAGTGAAAAGTGTATTTTATCATAAAGTATAACAGGACTTTACATTAAAAAATGCTTTTGAAGTGACATATGCATGAATTAATGGCTTAAAAACTGACAAGATATTTAATAGCAAAATACTAACACACATAATAAAAGGAGGAAAAAAACATGCTGAGAGAATAAGTTCATCTGGCTTCCAATGCCATTGGTTTACTTAACATGAAACTCATTTAAATGCTGTGCATAGTTTTTTTCCCTAGAAAAAAAAGATAGTACTATGCTAGAAAATAAATAAATAAATAAATACAAAAAAAAAACTCTGATTATGAACATACAGTTTGTATGCTACTTTTTTTTAATGTTATTAATTTCATTTTTTTCCTGAAGCTAGTGGCAAAATATATATATCTTTATGTAGTCTAATTTAAAAAAAAATAAATTCAAAACTTAAAAAAAATAATTATCACAATAATTATGTCGGTTATGCCAATAAGGGCATTCCAATTATTACCTCAGACTGATGGTTGCTATATTATTTTCCATTGTTTAATTAGTTTCTCATACCAATATGTTTATAGAGACATATCATATTTTCATATATTCCATGTAATTAGCTTTCTAGAAGAAGAGTAATTACTTACTGAAGACTAATCAGTGTACTACCTTATCACGTTAGTCTGAGATTGAAAGAAGTAGGTTTACCACAATGCCCCTGGCCAGGGGGTTAAGGCATCTGCATATCAAGAAGGGGACTTGGGTTTTAAAATCCATTTTTTAGTCTTGATGATATTGAAGTCTAATATTATTATTATAAATTGCTTTAAAAATATATTGGTTTCAAGAGCAAATTATCTTCATATTTCTATAAATAAAAGATGATATATAGAAAAAATCATTGCCCCTTGGAAATATTGAACTTTGTGGAATGTCACACTATTTCTTTTCAAGTATAAAATTACAAAATGAATAAGATATTACACATAAAATAATTTATATGTTATGGCTTCAATTCATGTAAAATTTAAGTGTATGCTTGAGGAAGACCTACAGTAAGTTCCAAAATGTTTGTAGAGCTTTTTAATAAATTCACCAAATTAACTCACACATTTATATTTATAATGGTAATTTAATACATGTAATGGCTCGCAAAAGTTTAAAAAATTATTTATTTTATTTTTCATGTATAAAAGACATAAAATTAAAACGCTAGCCAAGGCTGAAATGGTTTAAAAAAGGATATGTAAAAAAAAAATTTGATCAATTCCTATGGAAGTTCCCACATTAATGTTGATCAAATACTGTTAAAAATTTGTTAAATGTAACCCAGCTTCAATGAACCATAGTGAACCTTTTACAATGGAATTTTACATACTCCCCATCTCATCACAAACATCATCAATGTTTATTAAATGCAGTAAGGGGAAAGCAGTTTGGTGAAGCAGTTTCCATTCAGGTTGTTGAACTTGTGATTACGCTGACCATTCTCAGGTGGTCATGCTTATAAGCCCCCAGTTTGCATCATGAACCGGCAGTGAAGTGGTTCATATTATTTCAGATTAAGGAGCAGGCATTTCATGGCATATTTATTAATAAAAATAAACCTTTACATAGAAGTGACTTTTTCAGGCATTATTTGGGGTGATGTCAATTTTTTGAAATGGTAATTTCAGTATTTCAGTGTCTAATAATGGACTTGTTTTGTCTATTTTTGCAGAACAGGTATATAAACTGATTCATGTTTAAGCCACTCTTGATTTGTGCTTGCTATCTCTGTATAGCAGGGGTTCGAAGTCTCCTACAAGCCACGGAAATCTCCCTAAAATTGGAAAGACCTCTCATACTCCTGCAAGCAAGAAGAATCTCTGGGAAAATAACCCATCTCCTGAAAATTCAAGATGTTGCATGTTTTCACTATAATGTATAATAATTTGTCTACCCAAAGTCAGTAATTAAATGTGTTAAGTAAGCTCATTTAAACAGATCTCCCAGAAGTGACGTCTTACGTGGGACCCCTCATGCAGTTTATTGTTATATAATTTGACAATAAGCAGGAAAAAATGGCTTTCCCCAGGGGCGGAAATAGGGGGGGGGCGGCCCACTTCCCTTTTTGGAAAGTCAAAAAAAAAGGAAAAAAAGAAAGAAAAAGAAAAATTTACTGCTCAAAATGCCTCAGAGGTTATTTTCAGGCGTCTAGAACACACAAATTTTGCGGGGGCATGCCCCAGGATGGTGTTATCTCAATCGGCCCCACTTTTGGTCCCCCTTTCAGTTATCTCTGGATCCACCCCTGTTCCCACAGAATGTTGAATATGACCAGGCACCGGACATAATGTTGCCATCATTATTTTCTTGCAGTTTACATATATACATTCAACCAGCATTTTATTTGCACTTATGGTATACCTCTGTGGTGATATTAATTTTAATTTTGACAAGATACATTAAAGTATTGCTTTCCTTTGAGAAGTTGGATATGACACACATTGCTTATACACAACTTATGTATGCCTGTGGATTGTTATCCTAATAACCAAGTAAACATTATGTAGAAACAACTAGAAGTTTATCATTGCCCAGGATCAGAGATTGATATAATCTAATTAAGTAAAAGGTTAGTGTGGGTCATGCGCAAGTGTGGCTCCAGCAACCAGCACCTTAAACCATGTACAGCCTTTGCGATACCGCTAATAGCGTCCCCTTCTTGTCAGGTAGCTTTAAGATTCAGTGGGTGCACAGGCCATTTTATACATCCATGCACAGACATAAGAATTTGTACATAATTTTCTCGCAGTACATAAACTGTTTTTGTAAATTTTGATCGTTCTATTTTTGCTTGGTTACTCATATTTGTTAATCAGAAAAAGAGAAGCAGAACAAAACTGCTTTCTAATGCTGGATACGACGACACATGCTACCAGCCACATGCTTTTTGGCAATCAACATTTTGTTTTCATTTTAGGCCTACAAATTCTTATCCTGAATGTAAACCAATTTATCTTCATAAGGAGAACCCTTTCCATATTAAGTTGGTAGAAACTCTTGATGGAAATGTGGAATGTGGCTTTTATGTGCATATTTTTATAGCACACGAAACAACGAACAACCTCTTTGATACTGAAGCTGACCACTCACATGTTATCCAGAATAGCTGTAAAATTCCGGCAAATATTTACACGTAGTCTTATGGATACAAAGAATCTTTTAGATTAATTTACAACATGGACATTTTATGCATTTTCAAATCTCATCTTTACTTATTTCCAGGACGGTACTTCACAGTATTAATATACTCTCACGATAATTACAAATTTGGCTCGACCTCGATTTCCAAAATTACCAATTTAAACTATTTTCACACACTTTTTTGTGCTGCACTATTCCTCAATTGAGGTCTCACTGCATATTAACTACTTATCAGCAAATTATATCATATTATTATAAAATTAACCAATTCAAGTATATTGAGAAAGAAAACTGATAATAATAATAATGATTTTAAGTTCAGATCCATTTGCGATACATAGGATAGCCACTTGAAGAGTCTTCAATATGCAGTTAGAAAATGACAAGGGAAATAAAGAAGACAAAAATTATGTTGAAATGTAATTCACTACAAAGATCAAATTACGAAACATATTCAGGTATCATCACATACAGCAAAATACAGAAAATGAATATAAGAAAAATCATTAAAAACCAAATGATCCGGAAATGGCTATGAGAGTGTTTCTACCGAAAATTGTGATTGAAATGGTTGTCTTATCATAGGTTCAGAATTTGATTACCGAGATCAGCGCCACATTGCAATTTCATTTCAAATAACAGTTTCTGGGTTGATACATGACATCATCATTACCCAGAATGCAATTGTAAGTTACAGACGTTCAAATTGATAAGCATTATTATTACAACAAATTTTGCGCAAGGAACAACAGTTCTTTGATATGAACAATTGTTCTTTGGCGTTCCGTGACAATGAACTGTACTTCAGAACACCAAAAAGTGAAAAAGAATGGTTCTTTCTGTAGGAGATGTAGAAGTCGGTGAGTTCTTTTGTAACAACTCCAAATGTCCTTTTGTTTCAGGAAATTTAGTCACATACTATAGCGCTTTACCATGGTGTCAACTTGTATATCCCATTTAACCGACTGGGTTAAGCTGCTCTCTACTGAGCTAAGCTGCTCTCTCAATTACCGCTTAATATTTTGTTTATTAAAGGAGATTTCAGGGAGGGTGGACTATTTGATCCCCAAGAAGTAAAGAAACGCACTAATAGATATGAAACAAATAACATTTGCGACTAGCACTTTCCCCCTCCCTCCCTCCCTCACTAGCCGCAAATGCATTCTGAATCCGGCCTTATGTTCGTGTTATACCTTTCAAGTTTGACCTTATGACGACTAAAGTCGTCTATTGTTGTGAATGGGCTAAGGCATTTGCTGATATGGATTTAAGTAATTTAATTGTGGGCAGTTTTTCAATTCCCATTCCATCAACAATAAGTGGACTCATATATAAAAGTGATTTCCTTTGATGGAAATCATAATTGCTTTTGGTTATCAAATAGCCATATTGTTTATGAAACTGTCAAAGTATATATATAGAAAAGTTAGGTTTTTTTTTTAAAGGTTTTTTTCCTATAATAAATCGATGGATATAAATTATACCTATTGAAATTTTAATAAGCAATTATAGGCAGTGGAGAATATGGTTATTTTTGTGAAAAAAATGTCATTTTAAGATGATTCTGTTTAAAGGGTTATTGAAGTTAAGTTAAGTTAGGATCAAAATGTTGATAAAACCAACCCTTTTTGAGTGTTGATTAATTTGAAAAAAAGGGAAGATGAGTGACATGTAAAGCAATTATTATAAACAAATTACTCATATGCTGTTTGGGAAATTAGTACACTTATTATGGAACTTTCATGCACTAGTTTGCTAATAGTGTTTTGAAAACAATTACGCCAATTGTTTGTTATTGCTTATGTCATTTTTTTAATTTGTGATATTTCTGATATAGTTTTGTTTTTGTGTTTAATGCACAAATTAATCCTGAGTGTATCACTGATTTAAATGTGTATGCTTGTAGGTAAATGGAAAAGAATAATCATTTGGGACCAGGTCGTTGAGGGCCCTTGATTATTTATGGCGTAAACAAGTCTTTAGAATTAAAATATTTAAAAATGTTTGCTGCTAGGGATGTGAGTTAATGTCCAGAAGAGTTCACTTGGGGCACCAAGGAGTTCACACCTGTCCAACATCCCAATATTGTATTGCAGGTAAACTCACTGGCAGTGGTCGTTAGAACGTGAATTCTCACCTTGGAGGTTTAGGGTAAGAACCCAAAATTAATAGTCTAAAAATATATACCATATATTTTTTCATTCTATTACAGTTGATGGGAAAGGTTTTCATTATGGTGGCACCCTTTATGCCTTGGCGTATAGAATGAATCTAGGAAAAAAGGCTTATACAGTACTACGATAATGTACAGTAGTATAATGTGGGGGCTTTTAGTCAGAGACTTGTCACCAATGAACAAAGTAAAGTAGAGAAGACAAAATATTTTTTTAGATCTTCCAAAATTCTATCAACATTAATTTGCAAGGGTTCAACTTGGGTTAGATGCTTTTAGCCTGAATTTTATTTGGGGATTTGCTAGCCTAGATATACCTGTATGGATTTTATAGTGTTTTTAGTTGGAGTAAAAACGAAGATATACCAAAACCGCAATAACCAAAATGGCAATTAATTTAATATTAAAGTGGATCATTTTTCAACTAACACAAAAAAGACCCCACCATCACAAATTGTGCTGTTTGTTTTTACTTAGTTACAAATTTATTTATGGTCCGTTATGTAAGAATTATTCTAGAAATATTGATCATGAATATTTATTATTTTGGGTGAAATTTTGAAACAATGTTTCCAGAATGCTGCTCCCAGTGGCAAAGCGGAGCGCATTGAGGTTGAATTTGCAACGTTGTTGTGTTTCGTTAGGTAGAGATACAGGCGAGTGTCGTGAAGATAGCCCATATTTCTTGACTAAGATGTGACTCAGAGCTGTAACATGCCCATGTGGGTGATTGCTCGAAATTTCGGAATAATTAAATCTGTTATGACATCACTATATTAAGACTATGAAATCCATTCACTAGGCATTTCCAAGCCACTTGGCAGTATAACCAGTCAATATGTCAACCATATACTGTTCCTAAGGCAAGACTTTTTTTATACCTTGTTTTGCGAACTTATTTTTTTTTAAATCGTTAGAGGAGGTCGGGGAAAAAAAAATTTTTTGTTTTCTCTTTAGCAAATAGTTTTGCCAAAAAATCCAAATGGAGGAGAAAATAAATATAAAATTTTATTGATGAACATAAACAGTTTAGTAATGAAATGGTTAAATGTTTTAAATTAATTAGAAGAAATATACACTTGCACATTTTTGGAAATTTCAAGGCAGCAGCAGGTGTAATAAAACATTTTAAAACTTTTTTTCTGAAATTTGCTGTGTTTTTTATGGCGATGAATGGGTTAAAAATAAAATGTTATTTTTATTCGAGATCTTCATTATTGGCAGGCGGTGGGTTCCCTAACCAAGGTATAAAAAGTCTTGCTTAAGGATGGTGTTTGACTATTAAGAGCATTGATGTTCGTTAAAATTCTGAATGTAGAATCAGTTAATGCTTTAACAACAACTAAAAGTTGAATAAATTATGATTGATGATTTAGTTTTGTGTAGAGGACTGTTTGATTATTCCTAATAGCCAGCGACCAAAGTCGAAGTGTTTTCTAAAATAATAAATTTTATTTATCCAATGTTTTGAATCTCAATTAATGTGATCAGGGATGAATTTTAAGTACACTGCATGAAAATACCAAAAGGAGCTGATTAGGGCTGTAATCAAAACAACAATTAATAATAATGATAATAATAATACAAATAATGTCATCTTATCAGGCTCACGTATCCATCTCTTGGTATAGCTGCTCGCTGCACCGTTTTCCACCTGCAGAGTGTACATGTAGCCTTTTTTCTGCATTATTATTATTATTTTTTTAATTTTTTTTTAATTTTAATTAATTACAATTCATCTCTTTCACTGTTGCCAATAATGAACATAGCAACACATCCCAGACAATGCCAAGTTTGATGTCAGGAGGTTGAAGTCAGGCAGTTGGGTTATTGTCTCTTGTGTTTTCTAGTGCCAGAATTCCCTCAAGATATCTATGAGGAAGAATATTCTTTTAGATATTAAATTGATACACTGTGATGTATTTTTATACTATAAACACCCATTCTCAGGGACCTCAAATATCGCCTTTCATTTGCAAAGATTAAAGAGATTTTGTACATTATTACTAGCTTTAGTTACCAATTAAACAAAATTGTATATTTAGTAAGGCTGCTGTAAGCAAGTTTGAATACATTATTCAATTCTGTCTCAATTTTTTGCAGTTATATTAACATTTAAAAATACTCTTACTTAATTTATTAGTCTCGCTTCTATTTTGTAATTAATTCCTTTTTGTTAAAATTACCATACATTTTGCTTTTTCAATTTATCACTTTTGTATTTTTATGTAAATTTTATTTGGACCACGATGAAACCCAGTGCCTTTGCATTAAGCGTGCCATCCAGAGTAAAGAAAGTTGAATAAATAAATAAATATTGTAAATGTCATTCAGCAATAGGGAATACGTACATTCATAATACCTTTTGTGATGTTTCATAATCAGGTCATGGTTTGACCCATTAATATAATTTCATTGAATTGAATTAATATAATTTTACAATACTCAATTTTTAGGCTAATTTAAATGATGTTTGATTTTTTTTCCCTATCTGCTGAATACTGTATGGCACGTATCCAATTAAATGCCCAGGGTAGTCTATGCTGCTGCAAACAAAGTGGATTAGATGCCTTTGTAGCTGGCCGCCCCTAAACTCTATGACCATATATTTTCTCGATTAATGATAATTTGGAGTATGTGTAAAAATTAAAGGATAATTAAAGTTAATAAGTTTACAGAAAGGTTGATTATTGTTTGTTTGGAGTGATTTTGAGTGTTATGGTAACGGTATACATTTAATGGAATTAGAAATGAAAAGTTGCTATTGACACATTGCCTGTGTGTATACCATTCGTTTTGAATGCAAACAATTGTTCATTTATTGATCAAGTAAGTAGTATTTTAGTAATTTAATTTCAGTGTAAGCCCACAATACATGGCATATAAGGGCGACAATTTCACAGCGTTTACCCAGTGTTCCCTGTAGCTTATGTCTAGCCAGTGATTTGTACTAAGCTCCAGGCCAAGGGGTGCGGTAAGTATAAGAAAGTTATTAGCATAGGTGGGTGAAGCATAAAATATACATCTCATTATACATCCTGTATTCAATTAATCTATCTTGTTATTTGCAACAATATATTATTGTTTTATTAGTCAGCAAATTACCTGTTAGCATTTCTAAAATACAATAGCGGTTTAATATTTTGACGCTGTTTTCAGCATTGTGTGTGTGTAGTCTAGCCAGTGATTTAAACCTGAATTATATAGCCTTTAGTGGCTAATAGCCAGTATTGAACTAAAGCCCATTCTGTTTTAGCCATCGCATGTTTCTCATTGTTACCTGCAATACCGTAGGTGTCAAGTGTTAGGCTTTTGGTCATTTAATCAATTTGTAGATTTAATTTATATAACAAATGTTCAACTTGCAGTTTCCTTTCAAATTTCTTCTTGAAAGTGTTGAGGTGTCCAGATATGCTGAAGTGGGCATTTCAAAAGTTGGGTTTTCTAAAATTGACTATAATTTGTTAACCACAATGAGGACTTCCATTTTTCATCAATATTACTATGAATACTAGTTTACACTAGAAGAACGCTCACTATGATATGTTATTAATTGATTATGATGCTTTAATACCATAATAATGGTGATTACAAATATGATTAAATTTTATTTTTGGCCAGTTAGCACCCTCTTCTCCATGACAATGACAATTGGAAATTTCAGGAAAAAGGAATTCAATATATTATGCCCTCTGCTCTCTTGAAATTACCAAAAATAAGATATATATATATATTTCTTCCTTAATTATTTATCAATCTCATTACTACTGTTTACATTCAATAAG
Source organism: Anneissia japonica (assembly GCF_011630105.1). Lineage (NCBI taxonomy): Eukaryota > Metazoa > Echinodermata > Crinoidea > Comatulida > Comatulidae > Anneissia > Anneissia japonica. Next base: position 66,231 of record NW_022702649.1, on the reverse strand, counting down.
AAAATTTTATTTTTATTTTTACCTCCGTCTAGATGCTTTTTGCAAAATAATTTTGCTAAACAAAGAAACAAATTTTATTGTCAATTTTTCCGCCCTCTGACGATATTTAAAAATATAGGTTTGCTATACAAGCTATTAAAAAAGTCTTGAACCAAACATAGTTAAATATAAAATTGAGTTAATCAGTTTTGTCAGTCACATGTACATTTATAATTTGATTCGATTTCTACATTTTATTCTGTAAAATTTGCATATTGCAAGACAAAAAAAAATCATATTTCATCATCCTTATTTACATGTTTCAAGATTTACAGAGTACACTGGCCGAGTCTGAGCCCATTTCTTACTTCATTGTTGAATTGTTTATGTTTACTAAAAATCAATGAAGTTATTTACGGTCAGGGAACAATTAGACTCCTTAAGAACCATATTCTGTGGATGCCAACTCAGGTAGATCAATGACAGATATTGCCATGGTACCAATCTAAATGATCTGGAGTACCAATCTAAGATTGTTTACCATTATTGTACAAAATTACAGGTGTGAATTTTCATAGCATAGTGGTGGTATTTTTTCTTTATATTAAATTGGTAATATTGAGTATATAAATAAGAGATTTAATGCTATTTAGTGTAGTATAACAGCTCTCAGGCTCTCTTCAGTTAAAGACCACTTAAATGACTGGGGTTTCTGTGGTCTTAAGTAGCGTTGGTCTTCAATTGGAGGGTTCTTTAATTAGAGGAAGACCTGTATACTATTTTACTTCTGTTGTTGTTTGTTTATGTTAATTTAACTGCCATTTCTTTTGTTTAACTTTCTTTTGATTAATTTCTGTTGTTATTGTAAATATAAATTGTTTTATTTTATTTATTGTGTTAAAGATAATTTTTGTTTTTGGTATTTATTTCTATAATTTATTTGAATCTATTCTTTAGTTGTTGCCCTAATTAAAAGTCATGTTAAAGTGTTGTTCAACATTAGCTGGCTTACAATGCCCAGTAGGCATTCTTCATAGCGGTTCTTGTCTACTTACTCATCATGATACGTCCAAGTCCTGTGTTGGTTGCCCTGAGAATAATGTGATGGGAGATGAACATTTTAAAGAAATAATTAATCAGTGTTCTCAATATAGAACTCTCAGAATTTTCAAATGCCACATTCATATACCAGTGGGATCACAATGTTGTATTGTGTATGTCTAGATATCATACACAACATAAATTATATTAACATCATTTTTTTGCTTTTAATTATTAATAATGGTATTTTTATTCAGATTAAACTACTTTATTTATTTATTCAATTAAAATATCTTTTTGTATTATATTTCATGAATTATATATATACAATATTTTTTGTATAACTTAATTGTTAACCGTACTATATTTGTATAATAATTTACAAGCTCAGGTAAATTGTTAATACTTATAACAATATCCTTTTCTGTTGTATTATATTTCTTGAATTGTATATAATAATAATAATTTTGGCTTATATAACACATTATGCTAAAGCCTTAGTGTGCTTAACAATAAAAATGAAAATGCCTGAAGAATTAATTTAAGAAAAGTACAGGTTAAATAGATGAGTTTATATACAGTATTTTTTGTGTAACTTAACTGTTAACATTACTCTATTTGTATACTGTATTATCAATGATTTACAAGCTCAGGTAGTTTGTAAATTTGTAATATTTATAAGAATATTATAAGTTTTTCATCATTTTATGGCCCTGTTCCTTCTGACGAAATATTACTCTGATATCTAATGATTATTGTTTCTCAATGCATTAACGCATCAACTTCTTCCACCTAGCATCTTTTTTTGTATGTCATAAAAAATAGTAGCCTCATAAATAGTTACTACATTATTAAATTTGTAATTTGCTAATTGATTAATATCTGGATGCTAATTATTAATACAGTAAATATTTGTCATCCTGCCCAGTAACTGAAGACTTACAAGTAGATATTTGCACATTGGTTATTTACATAATTTGAGTGTACTTGGAGTCATCCTGTGTGGTCATAATTGGCAATTGTAAATAGCAATATAACTTCTGTTTTATTCATCTTATATCATCTTATAATTGGAATTTGTATCTCAGTGTTCTCAAATCCTTGGTCGCAAATTTTAAAAAAATAATTAAATTTTAAATTTAATTAAAATCTTTATTCAATTTTTATTTTAAATTTTAAATTTTGCAATTTTTTTGTGACAAATATCTGATAAATAAATAAATAAATGATGCGTGATAAGTCCTTCTAGACTAGTTTGTTTCTGAGCTTTCAAGTTTCCTTGGTTAGTAACTCAGTATATTTTTTTTGTAATAAATATATAAAAATAATAAAAATATTTGCAAGACATACAACTGTTTTATTCATTGTAAAAAATAAATAAATAAATAGAGCTATTAATATTATTAGATAAAAACAGGAAAAACTTCAGTTGAGGCTTGCACTACTTTATTTTATTTTATTCAATTTCCAGGTGAAAAAACACAAAAATATACATAAAACAACAGTACAATCAGCACCTGAGGGTAGCCATAAGTGGAATCAATTCAAAGAATTGCACTGTCAAGTGGCTTTCCCAACTAAGAGTACAACTGTTTTATTCATTGTAAAAAATAAATAAATAAATAAAGCTATTAATATTATTAGATAAAAACAGGAAAAACTTCGGTTGAGGTTTGCACTACTTAAAGTATATATACTCATACCACTCCACTCTTCCCAATCAGCACCTGATAATCGCATATAGCGTGAAACTTTAAGTAGTGCAAAGCTCAACCGAAGTTTTTCCTGTTTTTATCTAATAAT
>NW_022702649.1:53138-63157 GCF_011630105.1 Anneissia japonica | reverse complement strand
GTGTAATATATTACATATAATATTATTATATAAATATATAAATTCTTTTATAGCCATTGTAATTATGATATTTTGTATAGTGTTTTCTTAAAATTTGCATACACCTGTATTTATATTGAAACCCATTTTTTTTGCAGGTCCCATGTTCAAATAGACTTACTGATGCTGGGATACACGAAACACAGGGGAAAGGTGCTCTGGTAGGTTCTCACATGTTTCATTTTACTATTCATTTATTTTCTCTTCATTATTGCATTGCCTTCACAATATTCTATATTTCTCCCATCATTTTCAGGCTCATAAATTAAATATTTTCTCTTATTCTCATAACATTCCCACATAATTGTTACATTCTCACATAATTCTTATTTTATTTAGTAATTATGTTTATCTTAACATTATTTTTGTACTTTTTTTATGTACAGTTTTTATTTGTTTCACAATAACTGCATTTTCTAACTCTATTAAGAAGCAGCTGTGGAAAATCTTAGTTTATATACTAGAATTTATGTCAGAATCTTGCAGCTATAATACTCGGAGAGTAGTAAAGTGATTTTTCATTTTAAAAGCAAATATTGAAACATCAATTTAGTCGTACTCAAATTACATCATTTTCAATTTTTACTTTTTTTTATTGCTAATTTGGAAAACTAATTTACAGTATTAAATATGGAATTCAACTGTTTTCATGAATTATTTAATTAGAACATTTATTTGAATCTGTACAGTACATGGAAAATGTACATACCCTACATTTCAAGTGCAATATAAAGTTTAAATTGGTTTTCAATATTCAGTATAAATAAAAGAAAGAATGATGGAAATATTTGACAGCTGTATTGGATAATACTTTAATATACACAGTGTATTGTAAGTGTATGTTTACAACTATCAAATATAAGAAGGTAGACTTAAATTTATCCTCTTCAGGGATTCTAAGATTCTCACTAGTCACATGAGTAATCTGGACATCAGGACGGCCTCACACACTCTTGCAAGTCAAAATCTGCTCAAATTCGTAATATTTGGATGTGTTTAATACTGTAGTAAATATTCATAGTCTCCTGGAAGTCAGCTTACAATGGGTATCACCACACACAGCAAAATATAATTAGAATTGTGACAGCTCATTTAATCAGATCTTCTGGAAGGGGCTTCTTCCAACGTGTATCTTTGCGGAAACAATATAAGGGGATAATTAGGGGCTACTTTTATAAATATGCCTTAATCATTGGTAACCATATATTCCAGTAAAATTTGCCAAGAGAAATTTTTTTTCTCTTTCTTGGGAATTTCTCACACCTTTACTTCTATCTCTTTTTGTTCTTTTTTTTTAAATTTTTTTCTGTCATCTATGCAATAAAAATTAAAACATTACAATTGCACTTACAATGGGTCAGTCCACAATGGCTGGCTGACTAATTTTTTTTCAATGCATCTTTTAACTTGTATTAATTTCTAAGTAATGCATTAATATTTTTTTTTCTTTTAGGACCCAAAATATAAGTTATCAAATATTTCAATATTCATCACATTTCAAAATTATATATATAAACACACATACATACATACATTACCACACATAACACATACATTTTTTTCTTAATTTCTTACCAAGAGAAATTTAGATTTAGCACAAAAGCTGTGTTTGCATTGGATTGGTAATTCTATCTTGGTCATTTCCAACTGCTGTTTACACTTGAATTTAAATATGCAGTAGGATTGCAGATTATAAAATTGTGCACAGGCATGATCAGTCTAATTATAGATACATTCTGTGAAAAGTTTAGCGATGCAATTGAAGCATCTGCTGAGAAAGATTTAACTAAGTTGTGCAGTTCGCATTTGTCTTTTTCTTCTAGCTAAAATTAAGTTGATTATTCTTCCACGCCAACGTTTATCAGTTAACTTTGCCGCATAATTAGACCGAGGAGAATGTGTTAAAGCAGGTTTTTCACACTGGATTTTTCTGGTTATAATAATCAGGTACATGGTTAGTTTGACTAAAATTTATCTAATATGAACACAATTAAGACTAGATCTTCTGGAAAGTTTTTACTTTGACCCAGTTTTCTCCAGTGGGGAAGGGAGAGAGAAAAGAAAATGTATTGAAAGCGTTGCATAATACCTTCATAACATTTGTGTACTTTTTTTATTTTACGATCAACTATACCACACCATCCCCCCTCCCCAACCCAGGAACAATGCTTCTCATGACACATGGCCCTACCTAGATTTTTTTCTAGATCCGCCGCTGCTATAGGATTGAAAATTGTAAAAGCTGTTGGTATTACCATTTGGCAGACACAGCTGTTATAATTCTAGAATTATGAATATTAATTGTTGTAAAAAAAAATCAAAACCTATGTGTAGTGTGAAAACTTACTTCCTATCAAGGGTCCTATGCATCTGTATAATATTGATTTTCCAATTGTATTTGTCTGATTAAATATTCAGCTCTTATAGTAGATTGAGGTAATTAATTTATGTACTGTTGATGATATCTATTACTTGTTATATAAGAGCCATATATAGCTATATTTCAGTTTCATTTTATTTTTCATACTCGTAAAACTACGGTTTATTACTACTGGCTATTCATTTTGCATAATGAGGCCTTTTCTGTCTTTGCTACTTTTCTATTTGTATTTCATTCATATCCACCAGTAAGTAACTTGCCAATTACAGAATGGACAATGCTTTTTCTAAACCAAGTCTCTTTATGAGGCTCAGGGAGTGTGCTATTGCTGTTTGCTGCTACCATAGCCATTGCTCCAGCACTAATATTTTTTACAATTTTTATACTATCTAATAATCTGTTCTTTGTATATTTTAATTGTGTAGGCAATATAGCAGTACGGTGAAAAAGTGTTGATGTAATAATTTTTTATGAACTCTTAATGAATGTTTCATTGCCTTCCTGATAAGTATTTCGATATTAGGGATCTCATCACTCAATATTTGCAAAACAAATATGACTACGGTATGTAAGACATTCTACAACATACTGACAAAATCATTTGTTTAAATAAGATCAGGGGTTGAATTTATCAAAATAGCTTCATCTGCAAAGAATTGCTGCAGGCTTCGGTATTATTATAGCAATTTATTTTTCTACAGCAGCAAAAAAAAATTGAAAGATTATTTTATGAATTGCGACAGTGAACAAGTAAATATTTTATAGATAAAATGAGTACATGAATCTAGGAAAGATGTTGTGCCCTACCTGATTATGATACGTTATACTAAACACTGAGTACATTGCCAAATACTTGTGAAAAAATCTTGCAAGTAATTCAGGAAGGAATCAAACCCACATTCTCCAGATTAGGCCAGACTTTTGTTTATCCCTTGATCGTCAGAGGCGGGCGGGGAAAAAAAAAAAAATTATTTTCTTGTTTAGCAAATAGTTTTGCCAAAACATTCTGACGGAGGATACAATAAAAATAAAATTTTATTGTTAAATGTAAACAGTGTAGTAATGGGATGGTTAAATGCTTTAAATTTATATAATTAGGAAGAAATATACATATCTTATTTTTGGAGATTTCAAGGCAGTGACAGGCGTAATAAAAAAAAAATTTTATTTTTATTTTTTTCTAAAATTTACAGTTTTTTGCGGCGGCGGGTGTGCTAATTGGCCAAAAATAAATTTAGTTTTTATTAGAAATTATCAATATTGGAGAGCGGTGGGTTCACGAAACAAGGTATAAAAAAAGTCTCGCCTTACTAGCCTGGTGCTTGGTGGCTAGAATTGAATCCGATGTCCAAGTAGCAGAGGCTACTGCATGCTATTCAATGAAGACCAGTCGAATAAGGCCTATCTCATAGAAATTAATTGACTTGTTGATAATTTTTTCCCGCTTTGTCTAAACATCGACTGGTCTCTGTACTTCATTTAGCCAAACTCAGTTTCAGTTTGTGTTTGCCATATTCATGCCAGCATACAGTGTTTATGGTATGTCATTTTGTTTTAGTATGATTATTAATGGCATTTTAGAAGCTCTTATTGATTCCATTTAACCTTATTTCAATTGGTAGATTATTAGATTGAGCAGTACTATAGTGGATTTATATTTTACTAATCTATGTAGTGTTTACTGAAGAGTATTTAAATTATGCAAATCAAGATTTGACCAGACAAATATAACATTGAATCACTTGAGGGCAGGCTCCCGTGTTTGCACTGAGATACTTTTCGGATCTTTGGTCCCTGGACCAATTCCAATAGCTGCTGTCCTTGTGTTTCAGCTGGAGCAGACCTACCAAGTGTCACGCATTCTGTGTCTATCTCACGCTCTCACGCTTAAGGACCAAAGTCGCATGCATAAAATGAACTTTGAAAGTGGTAGGGTATCCAGAAGGACCCCAATAGAATTTGCCTAGTAACAAAGAATTTTTTGAGAAAATTTTAATCTCCTATGAGTAATAGTCAGTGTTTCTTTTTTTTTTTTTATTCTTTTGCATAAAACCAATATTTATGCCAATATTTTTCCATGATTTATAGTAATTAGAATAATGCATATGCTTTTTTTCTTTAAAAAATTCTTTTTTTTATTGAAATTCTGGCAGGAATGGGGCTTTAAATTTTATGTATTGAATTAGATTAATTTATACATAGCAACAGTATTTAAATTTGTCCTAATTTTCAAGGAATATATATTATGAGCCATAAATTAAATTAAAGAAAGCAATTCAAAAATAGTGTTTTATAGTTTTATTGTACTGATATATTAGTGCAAAGCTGTCAGTAGCCTAGCTTGAGTCATCTGTTAGCCTAGGTATTATCATTATAAATGTAGAAGTAAAGGTAATAGAATAACTCACAACTCACAGCATTATTGTGCTGGATTGTGTATGGGCATTTTCTGTGATTGACCATGTGACAAAAGAGGCATTTAGTATTTTTATGTTCACATCATTTCACAATGACATTTGGCTGAAATGAACCAGATTATTGAGGTATAACCCCTACTTTTCAGAACTGAATCCTTGATGAGGACAGTCTCTAAGCAGCACTGATGTTAAACCTGTAGTTAATGGCACCCTTGCCTTTCCACTCTGCCCCTCAACTCGGTATGATTTAAAAACATCTTAGTAAAGCTCAGTTGACACTATCAAGTACAGTATTCCTTTTGACAAATAGGACCTATGTGTAAATTTGTTTTTGTTAGGTATGATATAGCAGCTTAGCTCAGTCAGCTGAACTGGTGGTAGCCAGTACGATAGCTCACCGTCTTTCGAATGAGACGTAATGCCATTGGTCCTGTGTGCAATATGTCCCATGTGCACGTTAAAGAACGTAGTACATTCTTCGTGAAAGAGTAGGGGATTGTCTCACAGTGTACTGTCCAATTCACCACCAGAAGGACCCCACTGGAAATAAGTATTTGGACTTAGTGGGTTATTCTTGGTGTGATTCACACTGAAATACTCTTATCCTATCATCATGCCCAAATATGGACAAATCATATTTATCACAGAAAATGAAATAGTGTGCACATATCTTTATCTTAATATTAAAAAGAGCTTTGCCAAGCTGTATCTTGGGAATCACAGTTTGATAATTACCATTGATGTAATCCATCACATTTAATTTACAAGCTTATAGTAGCAGTTGCTTTGTCATTGTTATTATTATTAATAATGTAATAAATAAATAAGAGTTCCTGAAGCCAGATTGTGATGAGTTTAGGATGTAAGCGTTTACGCATGATAGAGTTAAAATGCACTCAAAATATATTGTATCATTTACTTTCTCATAAACATGGAAGATACAAATTTGACAAAGTAATTAAACTTTACAAACAAAAATTTTAAACTAAAGTCAGCAGAAACACCTGACAGAATTGCTTAATGGACTTTTCTGGAGTGTCAATCAAACTTCACAACTGACCAATCAGAACTGTACCACAAATACGCACGTGTTTGTGTGTGTTTTTATACTGTCCTCTTGTGGGTGCTTAGCAATAATATCCAAGGGACGGCTGTTAGCAGAAAGGTCTGTTGTAAAGCAAGTTTACTGTGATGAAGACCTCCACTTTTTATGATGAATAAAATACAATATAATGAAATATATAATATATAAATACCAGTGCATATTTTAAAAAGGTCAATTAATGTGAAGCGATGATGACTACAAAAATTGTTAAAACTCTGTAGTTCATTGGGTATAATAAGTCCACTTTGGGTATAATAACCCCACCAGCCTTTCCTCGGGTAAAAGCCAAGGATATGATGTGAATAAGTAGCTCTGCTGACTTCAACAAATACTGGCTTTGAATTTAAGCTGAAAATTGCCTTCTGATTGAAAGGGGATTCACTGGGTATACATGTAAGTCCACACCCCCAAAATCGGCCCAATTTTGTGATCAAGGGGGAACAGGCTTATACCGAAGGAACTAGGTTTAAATTATTTTTTCAAACTAATAATGTGGTTTTTATGAATTGTAAGATAACTGCCTTTTTAAACATTTGGAGCAAGAAAATATCTCATTCTGAATGCGTAAAGTTGTCTAAAACCAGGCACACTGATAATCATCAGCCTACGATTCCATAGAAAATGCAATGCCATGATGCATGCGCAACGGATCATTTCCAAAGACGAGCCGCTCAGAATACCACCACAATCAGTAGGCAGTGTTGTTTCATCAGGCACTCACAGAAGTCAATGATGAACACGTCAGTTAACGTTCATACAGAATGATGTGTGCATGGACTAAATAAGCACATGTATTTCTAATCACTGCTTCTGAACACTATAAATTATTAAATTGCCATTCCATAAAATTATTTATTCATTCATTGTGTGGGTTGTAAGTTTATGTTCATTTATTTGTTTAAAAATCTATATTGTATAATATGTTTTATAATATTTTTTTTTTAAACGATCGGTTGTTGTGAAAGAAAAAACCATATTCCCAACACTACAGCTCCAAAGATGATCAAATTTTATTCATTTTATCACAAACTTAAAAAATATTTTATTGTGAATAGTTGCTAAGCATTGTGTCTTCTTGCCTAGTTTCATATATTTATTTTGTATACCTAAATTTGTTCATAAAGATATGTATGACTGGGGTTGGTCCCATCAGCTGTAGGGACAGGCATCCCCCCGAGACAAATTTGTTCACTGACACGTTCGTTAAGGCAGATTAAACTGAGAAAAATTTATAACCTTTGATAATGATGCAAGAACACAAAGTTGACAAAGTCAAGGTATTTGGAGTGAATTATGCTACTATAGTTGGTAACTATTCAAGGTTTCATCAGTCTTATTATTTTTTTTTCATATCATATCATAATTTTACTACTCCGAGGCAAATATGACTCATGGCTTACATTTTTCCATCTAATTTCTGTTGCTTTCAAGCTCACCAAATGAAAGTTCAAGTTATCTGGTCAACATACTGTAATATCATTATTGCTTTTCAAGACCAACAGTTTCATGATAAAATTATAGATATTATTGTTTATTACTTGCCTTGTTAATTTAACTAGTTGTTTTCCCCCTCCCTGTTCCCTCTCACTCTACCAATCCCCAATACCCCTCTCCTCTCTCTCCACCAGCCCCTTCTCTTTATCCACCAGCCCTTAATACTAGATATGCCACTATTTTAACTTGCTTTTTAGGATCAGAGTACTTATTTATAATGTTAATTTGTGTCAAATATTAATACCTGCTCAGCAATATAAACAATCACATTAATTAGTACAGGTAGTGGACTAAGAGGAGTCCAAAAGTCCTCTCCTTCAAGTAATTCAATGCATTCTGCTTGACTCCAAAGAGAAAAATGTGCTGTATTGAAGATGCACAAATAATAATACCACCATGATTGATGCGTGGTCATTCATTCATTCATTCATTCAATTCATTCATTCATTCAATTGATTTCATTTCATTTCATTTCATTCATGAGAAGTGTTAGGAACTCCACTAATATTCAGAGAATGACTACAGTATCAGGGGCTGATTAAGGGTTTGGAAGGTAAAAAAAAGAAAAAAAAGAGAGAAAAAAAAATTATAGCCCAGAATACCTCGAATGTTTATTTTTGGGCGTGTAGAACACAAAAAATCCACAGGGGCATGTCCCACACCCCCTAGGATAGTGTTGTCTCGATCGGCCCGGTATTATTATCTCGATCGGCCCAACTTTCGCCCCCCCCCCCCCTTTTGGACATCTGTGGATCCACCCCTGAGTATGTAAACCTAGGCAAGACTGGACCAATTGGGGAAAACCCACCCGTCTGAAGATAGACCTATCGCAGATGGTTATCCTATTAGGTATGCTATCCACAGGTCAGCTAATACACATGTTTCATTCATGTGTTTGACTTCAGGAAGTACTATAAATGATCATGGAAGATAGATGATTGTAGTTTTCAGGAGGGACATTATTAAACTTTATTGAAATGGAGCTTTAGGCTTTTTGGTCGTGGTGGTACATTTCAGATCTTAAAAGTAAGTATTAAATTTTAAAATATTTACAATCCTTAGTAATTGCCAGTCATGCATCAGCAACAATAAAATAACAGTAAAATACATAAACATAAATATAGACAAGTAGCTGTATTAGTCAGTAAAAACTAATTTTATTATTTACCTATGAAGCTTTATGTATATTAAACATAATTTTAATTAAATAAACAAACTTTTTCGAGCATGCCTTCATCAGGTGATACAGGTGGATAATAGCGCAGGTGTGGATAAACCAAATGCGGATGTAGCGGAAGCATATGTATGGACTTAAGATTACCTATAAAAGCCATGACAAAGTGGATAGTGCACATAACTAATATATCAACTCAACATCTATTTAAACAATGGAGAGGGGATTGAAAAAGCTATATTAAATGTTTAATATCTCTTCTTTGTCCTTTTGTAATTAATTTCCAATATAGTGAAGAAAGTGTAAATGTTTTTGTTGGGTAAGTTTGTCCAATAGGTTCATTTTTGCTGATGTGAAGCAAATAGAAGCAGTTGGAACAACAGTTATGGTTCGAACTCTCAAGATGTTCACACCACTTTTGTCCTTATGCAAGACACACTGAAGTATAAGTGAGTACCATACCTGGTAGGATCTAATACCAAGCACTGATTCTAACTGCTTATGGAATGGTGGTTCCTGTGGGTATTTACCATACTGTAAGAGTTTCAGTAAAGGGCATAGCTAGGCAGTTTATTTCAGAGTGTGTTACTATATATTAAATGATGCATTATTATAGAAGGTGTATAACTTCATTAATGTTATATATGTTGAAGCTTGCGGTACACCACGCAAGTAGTTCTGAAAAGAACTGTTGTTGTTGAGAAAGTCTCGACATTTTGACTTCAATCGTCTTCAGGAGAATAATGTTCTTGTAGGCTGTTGTTGCTGCTGCTGCTGTTTTTTATTAATCATATCATGAATGATATTGGTTAATTATCAGTAGGTTCCAGTGGCAGGTTGGAGACTTATTCTGCTATCTAAATTTTTGCTGCGAAGCAGCCAATTCATATTCTTGACAGCAATTTGACCTCTGAAAGGTCATTGTCAAAAAACGAGTGCCTAAGACGACTGAAAAGCGGAGTTTCCTTCTTTCGTTCTGCCGGGTATCAATTACTTTAGGCGACGTTTGTAGACTAACCAACTCGTACCAACGTCCGCAAGTCGCGCATAGCCTTATCCTACTCTAGGCCTAGACTAGCTGGATGGTATAGGCCTAGCCTTGAATACGAAGGTCCCAATGAAAATCAACGTCGCTCTTTGATAGCTAACATTGTCTATTTAACATCACAATAATTTATTATTAGACCTATAGTTGTTTTTTATCTCAGCCGATACCTCACACAACTGGCTAACGTCTCTATCTATTGTCGTGACGTCATGGCTTGCTGGCTCACACTTGTGATATGTCTCGCACTTGTGATCAAATAACATGCTGGCTCGCACTTTGGCAACACTCTTTGGCAGTCAACTCGCCCCTAGAAAACCCGCCCTTGGAAACTTGTCCCATAAAAAATGTACACTTCCTAGACC
>NW_022702649.1:50581-52976 GCF_011630105.1 Anneissia japonica | reverse complement strand
GTCTCATATTATTTGTTATAGTTTTATTATTCATTATTTTCGCTTGACTCGCAAAAATAATTTTGTTCAAAGAACATTTATATGCAGTTGTACTTCGCAGCACTTCACTTGCAATTTGCAATTTCTAGTTTATTTCATATTTGCTTACAGATCTTTTAGTAGCTGCTAGGAGACAAGCATTTTGCATTTTTGATGTTGACTTTGGTCTCCTCATGTCTTTTCCTAAAAAACAAAAATATTTCTTCCCAGTACATTAATCTACTGATACTGTACATATATGTGGTTATAGCTATGTTCCGACTATCACTACTATCCAATGCAAGTAATGAAAAATACAATCAAGGTCGCATCAAATTCGTATTGTCTATACGGGAGTTACACAGATAGTTATCCTGCTTATACACTGATATAAAAAAAAGTTGAAGATAAAGTGATTTCTATTGATATCATGATGATGTTTCAATAAAACGAAGATGACAAAACAGAAATTACATTAGGCCTGGGCTAGGCTGAATTCAATGCTGCTTGGGTAGGCCATCCCAACTATCGATAAATAAAAGGCATTATGCTTAACATCCAGTTGTTTCATCTTCACTTGGTAGAGCATTCCGTAAAAGCAAAATACAGATTCTCTGAGTTTTTTTCTCACCTAGCCTAAGTCGTCTACCTATGAACATTTAGGAGATTTTTGGCAGCTTTTAATCTGAGCTGTATGAGTACATTCTTGCTAGGATGTGTGAATTGCAGTGGCTAATAATAAGGCTACTGTATTAGCTGTTATCTCAGAATCAAGTATCTCACTGGCAGCATTCGCCGTATCTCATTCAACAGTATATTCGACACAGCGAATGAACTACCATGGTATTTGGGGATTTTCCAAATTTAAGACAGAAACATTTTTATGAAGTTTACAAATTTATCTTGTAATGTTTTATTTGGATTCCCTTTGACAAATAATAAAGTACAAAATCAACTCAAAAAAGAAATTTTAAAGATGTTTTGGTTAATATTATGAACCAACTAGGCCTAGAATTGCCACGAAAAATGAGACAGTGGTCAAGCTAACAGATGATATTGCAATCAGCATGCGGTAAGCCAATTAATCAGCGTGGTGGCCTGACGTTCCTTCGGATGAGAGCCTTGCCAATCCGGTCAAATATCGGTGTTAGCTTGCTTGTTGAAGCCCTTGTTTTCTATCATGTGATCCCATTCAGACGATTGGAGTCAACCTCATAACAAGCGCTTGTTCCATAACTACGACAAGGCTTGTGGATTATTGAAGAAAGCATATCCTGTGAAACAGGATGTCATGTTTAATGTTGGTAGTGATGTTCTATTCTCATGTCTCTTGGGTTTTGAATGTAGATTGGTGAATTGTGAAATATTTTTTGTTGCAATAAGGTTCAGCTAACTAGTTTGTTATCTTAATTGATGTGTTTATAGTTGAGTGAGTGTTGCCTCTTGTGGCATGTGATGAATGTACCAGATACTGTAATGTTTTAACCTAGATAATGTTCTGTGGTTAAAACAAGGAGTTATTATGAATAGAAACAATCGGCTCAACTCGGATCATGTGACCTAATGGGTGTAAATTGTTCACAGTATAGTTGAGCATGTGTGTTGCCTGAGTTAATATTGAATAATGTTGGTTGGATCACCAGTAATCTTACAAATTGATTGAACATTGAACTTGAAAATATTGCCACAATGGTAATTTGGTAATGCTCAAAAAGGCACTGGCACTAATTTTCAGGAAATGTTGGACCAGGGCCCCTACATACCTACGGCCTGTTTAGGTATGCACGAGTCTTTGATCACAAACTGCGAGTGTTTCTAGAACTCCTCATTGGAGCTAATTATTTGATTAAAAGATTATTTTGCTCATTTTATAAGAAAAAAAAAGTTCTTTGTGATTTACAAACATTATTCGACAACAAATTCAAGGGCCTATGTGAAGAATAAAAGATTTTATTTTCCAGTCAAAGATAATGCTGTTCCTACCATAATGTTTAAGCGTCTCTCAAATTTGTGCCAGTCTCAAATAAACGTTGTACGAAACATGAATCTTCCATAACCATAATTGGTTGGATTCCATCAATCTTTTTAATTGTCTTTAAGCAGAGCTACATATGATTGTATAGAATATTGAGTTAGTTTTGTTTACATTTTGTTATATTATTATTTAAACATATAACCTTGACATACATTGCAGCAGGATGTATTTTAATAACAAAAACTATCAAGGGTGATGGAATGGATGCCATCTCACAGAAATTTATAATTTTGACATTTTAGTAGGGTTTGGGGTGGGAGGGAGGGGAGTGGGAGATTCTGCTATCCCTGAACAACATTTGCATATCCATCCCATGGTTTTGCTGGTTGCATAGTGCTTATT
>NW_022702649.1:22952-50470 GCF_011630105.1 Anneissia japonica | reverse complement strand
CACTATTATTTACGAACCCAGTTAAACTTATTTACTAGCCTATTTCAACGTGCTAATTATTACATTTAGGCGACGCTTGTTGTAGACTGGCATAGTGTTTTTGGAAATAAATACCATTTTATACACATGCGCAGATCGATTTGCCAGCAGCGAGTCATCGCCAGCAGCAGCAGCGAGTCGCCAGCAGAGAGATGTCACTGCAGCAAAACACTATTGTACATGGCACCAACGCTGTTCTAATATAGATAATATGGGTCGTGCTCATATTATTTGTTATATTTTTATTATTCATTATTTTCACTTGACTCGCATAAATAATTTTGTTCGAAGAACATTTTATGCAGTTGTACTTTGCAGCACTTCACTTGCAATTTGCAATTTCTAGTACATTACATATTTGCTCATATACACCAAGTGCAATATTTTAAAGGAGGAAACATCCCCCTCTATGAACAGGACTAGTTCTATTACATCCATTACATATTTGCCCATACAAAGTGCAATATCTTAAAGGTTGAATAATAAGTGTTTGGGGAATAATATATAAGTAATGTCCAGTGTGTTATGTCAGGGATTACCATCTGATATTTGATAGCTCTATGTGTGTCAAAATATAGGAACCTTAATGGTGGTCAACGTACTGTTAATCATCACCTTTGTAGTACAACAGATAAAATTAATTCACATTAAGTAGCTGTAATGGGGGATTTTTTTAAAATTTTTTTTTTAAGGTCATTCATTACATTAGATAAAATTTACAAGTGAATTTTCGTTCAGACAATAACCATTGTTCATCCTGAGCCAAATATGGTTCATTTAAATATCTAGAACTTCAGATTTTGTTTGTGTTTGGGGGTGGGAAATCTACCACTGTGCCCTGACAAGGCCCCAGACACAGCTTTTTGCTTGAAAAAAAGCCGGCGCCATCCCTGGTTGTGATAGATTTGCATGCACATCAACCAAGGCTTCATTATTCAGTGTCCTTAAAAATAATCAATAGATCAAAATGTTGAATTCTCAAAATGTCTCTGTCTTCTTTCAGAGTTTGTCTTTTTGTTTTACAGTACATTATCACAGGTCATATAATGTACATGAACAGGAAGTTAACTAATGATTGCACCAGACAACATTCAGATACTAAAAATTGGCAAGTTTTCAACCACATGCGCTCAAAAAGCTAATTCCCACCCCACAAAATTATCAAAATGTGCAAAAATGGATTGGGTATATAATGCACTCTTGCGAATGTTCTCTGATGTCTCTGCTCAAAAACATTTGACAAAAATAGTCAGACTACAATTGCATTACACGCATACAGGAAGTATGTGTGTGTTATCAGACGTATTATTATCGCATTTATATTGCCTTATCAATTGGGTATGGTTTTTTTTTCTTTCGAAGGCAATGCCCTGTGCATGAACATAAAACCTAATCCACAGTCGAGGAAGTCGACTTTGCTCAGGTTGAAAATTTGTCAATGTCGGGTTTTTCCCCTTGCCACTTTATCTTCCCTTTTACTTTGAATGAGAAGTGCCTGAATACATCCAAGTCAAATGAAATTAAAGTCGATCATGATTTACATTTTGAAATCATTCTCTTTTCCAGCGCCTTGAGACAATTGTATTGTGGATGGTGCTTTCCACCATTAGCATTCAATTTCATTTCATTTTTGTTTCAATTTAACAAAAGACTTATTGGCCAAAAATATTTCTGGGTTGGCCAATGATCTGCCAGTGTTTGCATCTTTTACGTACTTGAGGTGAATTTAAGCAATCATGTTTCATTAATTACGCACTCAAAAAATGATTCCCGAATTCATCCAGGGTATGACACTGGTTTGCAAAGTGAACAAAATTTATCAAGTCTGTGTTTAACGGTAAACACACACTGCGCGGAACGTCAGCCAACGTGAGGCAGCAAGTGCAACAGATTGTTTCTAATGACAATCCACTCAGTCTGACACCGACATTCAACAGTTGGTGTTGCCGCGCCCATCAGCCCACAAAGAGCGTGGATATGAATTCATCGACTGACTGTCAAACGTCAGTTTTGCAAAGAAGTGCTTAACTTAAAGAATATATTATCAGTTCTGGTGTCTAAAGCAAAATCTACTTGCAATACCTCCAGAAAGAGGCTGCATGTGAAATTATTGGCATGCAAGAGAGAAGGAAAGTGTGGGTCTGTTAGGCATCACAAAACAATTGATTATGAAGTGTGTGCTTAAAATTAATTAATTTTCTTTTTGCAACAAGTTCAGCAATAGTTTATGTCTGTCAATTATAATCTAAGAGGGCCTCCCATTTGAATGGTTTTCTTAATGATTATTTCATGGTGGATTTTAATTTCTGGATCATAATTCGTATGACGTAAACAGCCGTCATTGTGAATAAGTCCGTAGCATCCAGCAAAAATTAACTTGTCATTAGTCAAAGCCACTTTTGTATTCAACATAAGATTGATGTCCTACTTTACTATGCTTTTATTCTGTAGAGTATGCTTGGGAAAGGCTGGGGCAGATGCAGGATTTGGCGGTAGGGGTGCGTGAGAATCCACACCATCTCAGCACCACAATTTAAGAGGGTGCGATCGCACTGTCTGCACCTTCCTGCATCCACCCTAGAAATGGAATAAACTGGGGACAAATTTTCCCTCCCCCATGATTCTGAAATGGCTGCAATTCCCTTTGTAGTTTTATTAATTTTGACCTGCAAAGTGCAAAATATTTAATTTAAATGGAAAATATGACAATCATCAAGTCAACAGATTTAATTGAACATCCTTCTGGTACTGATGCCAAATGTCTGTTATTTTGTTCTGGACCAATAGAAATGTAAGTGCACTAACCTGGATCGATTAAATCTGACCACCTTTCCCATATTTGTTCCATTGATTTTTTTTTATATACAGTATTTTTTCTTATTTTAATTTTTGTATCTACTTTTTCTTTTCTCTGTGTATTAGTGTTGATTTTAGTTTTTTTTCTTTTTTTTTTCCTGTATATCTAGTTTGGTGAGACCTAATGTTACCGTCATTAATCATGAAAAGCCACCATAACATATATTTTTTTTATTATGTGATGCTAGCCATCATGGTTTAATATTTTCAAACTTCAGGAGATGAACAAATATATTTAAAAATCACAACACTACTTACATTACTCTTAGTACTGTAAATAAGCAAATAAGCACTGCACAGCTTTGTAGTCATCTGTGCAGCACTTATTCAAAAGAGGTGCTTTTTGCTGCGAAGCAGCCAATTCATATTCTTGACAGCAATTTGACCTCTGAAAGGTCATTGTTTGTCAAAAAGCAAGGGCCTAAGATGACTGAAAAGCGGAGTTTCCTTCTTTCGTTCTGCCGGGTAAAATCAATTACTTTAGGCGACGTTTATAGACTAACCAACACGTACCAACGTCCGCATGTCGCGCTAGCCTTATCCTACTCTAGGCCTAGACTAGCTAGGATGGTGTAGGCCTAGCCTTGAAGGGACGAAGGTCCCAATGAAAAACAATGTTGTTCCTTGATAGCTAACATTGTCTATTTAACATCACAATAATTCATTATTAGACCTATAGTTGTTTTTTCAATTGCACTCCACAAATCTCAGCCGATACCTCGCACAACTCGAGTAACGTCTCGTATCTATTGGTAGAACCAAAGATAAACTCAAACACATTTGAAGAAGGTAGGCTATTAGTCATTTATGGATTATATTCTGAAATAAAAGATGATTGATTGATTATTTATTTCATTCAAATGCTGTAATCATATTTTATAAATAGCAATCTTACTAGGGAAAATATTTCTTTTATTTATAGTTATTATCAGTTGCTCTCTGGAATTATGTAGGCCTATTGTAATTGTTATCCATTAAGCACTAAATAAATAATAAATCACAAAGTGCATTGTATATAATAATATTTCTGCTTGTCTGTTCAAGAGACAATTTGCCCTGTGATTAAATTTCTATGGATTGGGGCCTGAAGATTTGTATTAAATTCTGTCCCCCCCCCCCCCAAAAAAAAGAATGAATGAATAAATAAAAAGTAGAAGTTATGAAGTAAAATAATAATGTACTGTAAACCTATTGTTTTTTTCTCTTTATTCCTGATTTAGAAGAAAGTCCATCAGTTGTCCAACTTAAAAAAAACTCAAACCATTTGAAAATTCCTGAAATTAAAACACAGACAGATATGACAGAGGTGACCTCAGTTGAAAATGGTTCAGCACAGGAAGAAGAGCCTCTTGTCACTCCAGAGGAAAAGGTAATTGCCTTGAAAGTATTGAATTGCATAGGTAAGGACTAGGGGCACATTCGGGCACTAAATGGCAAAAGCATTCTGGGTAATTCTCCAGAATATTGCTTGAAAATACTCAATGGGGGACATTTGAATATGTACTAGATATTAATTTAATATTTTTCAAGTTAAAACCTAATGTTCACACATTTGAATGGCCATTTATATTATAAATATATTTTATCCATGGTCTTGGTAAAACATAATTGCATATTTACATCCAAGTAATATCTTTTCAATATATGGCAACAATTCATAGTTGATTTAGTGCTTCGTACTGTACTATTAAATATAAAGATAGGAGAATAACTCATAGCTTAATTACATATGGCTGTGTTCTGTGACCTGCTGTTCTTAGTCCTTATCTGGGAAGACTTGGGTTCTACCAACCAAATCATGGACGGACAGCGGCTTGAATCAGCGCCGGTGTTACGGCTGTAATTAACGGCCTCTCTGCCTTTCCGCTCAGACACTCGACTAAAGATTGTCGTGGATAATCAGGATAAAACGATAATATGATTTTGTTCTAAAACCGGCTTTCAGATGGATATCAGTGAAGAAGAATTAAAGAAAACACAAGAAGATTTTCAAGTAGAAAGTGAGGCAAATTCTACTGTCCGCCACTACAAAAGGTTAGATAACCTCATTTTAATATTCATTCCAGAGGGTCGTGCTGGGACACACAGAAAAAAAATTAGGAAAATTGGGCATGCAAAGAAGTTACCACAATCGGTTAGCACTGTCTGAATGTTCTAATTCTGGACATGGATAAAATGATTAAATATTAGCAAGATGATACCCTTGAAGCATTTTATTTACTAACTACTAATTTACTATTACTAATATTTGCCAAAAAATTTGCAAGTGATTTGGGTAGGAATTGAACCCATGACCTCCAGATAACTAGCCTGGTGTCGTAACCACTAGACACCATGTTGGCAATTAGTGGCTAGTGTTGAACCCGATCTCCAAGTAGCGGCGGGTACTATTAAGGCTATTTCAATGTGTGTCTGTGTCAGGAAAATATCATATGTGTGATGTTTTGCCCTGTTTTACATGTTTTATCGTACTGAATATTTAATATGTTCCCAAATACTTGTGAAAAATTTGCAAGTAATTTGGGTCAGAATCGAACCCACAACCTCCAGATAAGATAAGCCTGGTATCATGACCACTAGACCACTGAGCTTGCGATGTAGATAGATTGATTAGACAGCCATAAATAGAAGGATGGAAGGCTTTATAGATGACTAGATAAAATGGATTGGTAGATGGATATAAATGGATAGGATGATTTATGTGATTATAGGAAGAAGGTATTGAAATTTATTTTTGGAATTGGGTTGAGATTTGAAAAAATAGTTAAAGATGAAACTTTAAATAAAAAGAACATGCACTAAAGCCTTGAGGATGCGTTTGATCTTGTACTGTCACTAAATGAAATCCCAGAGGGTTCACCATTCATCTCCAAAAACATCTCCGTTACAGACATATTTTAATTAATTCCATGTTATGCTGTAAGGCACGGTTTACATGTTCTGTGTACTATGATTTTACATTAATATTTATAATAACGCGGTTTTGAATTCATTGATTATATTTCTCATATTACAACTCGTGCTAAATTTGATGAAAAAAAAAATTCAAAATTCATCAATTTATGAAATCATTCATGTGAAATATAAATATCCATAAGAACAAAAATAATAACCATTGGTATGGGTTGGGGCGTTCCAGAATGTTTGTTCTTCTAGGGGAACGAAGTCTCATTCGAAAACTATGGTCAAAATGGGGGATTGTTTTGTTAGGGGTGTCTTCCCTGTGTGAGAAAAAAGATTATACCCGATTTCACCATTGGTTAGAGATTTTTTGGCTGCTCTGGAAGAGAGCTGGGGGAGTGAAAGAGCCGCCCCTTAGCATCCCTGGTTCTACCACTTTTCCCATTATAATTTGTTTCATGGTATACACAACTGTGCGAATGGGGTATTGTCACTTTTGTATTAGTTAGTGCAACAAATTTACTGTAGAACCAATTTGAAATTAAATTGAGCCACCAATTAGTGTTATAAATTGATAGGGAGTGATGTCTGTCTAGGCTTGCCTCTCATACTGTAACTTGTGAGGAAGGAAACTTAATTGTGATATCAAGATAGTAAGTTCATCACAAGATTTTGCACCATTGCATGGGAGGTCATTTTTGGAGCTTATAATGCAAATATTTTTTTCTTACCTTTTCAATTTCTAGTTGACCAAACCTATGACATAGCTTGTTTGTTTACTGCTTCGAGCTGACCCCCTTGCACATCCTTTCCCATCCCCCTCCCCTCCAATTTTTGTTTCTATATTGGTATTGATGTATTTACCTTTGTAAGTCAAATAAGATCAAGTGAGATTTGCATTTCGGAGGTGAAATAATTCATTCATTTATTAATATTTGTCACCAGCGACGGAGAACTAGTTTTGCTCAAAAGCTCTGGTTTATTTTTTCCAAATTTAGCTTTTAGTTAATAATTTTGAATCTTAACCAAAATCCAGCAATCGTTTATTACAGCATTGTTGTTTGTGTTCATTTTACTTCAGCTTACGACAAATCACTATTGACTTACAGAACACTATTTCAAGATTCAAGATTAATGAAGCTTTTATTGTCTGTGTACAAAGATTTTAAGTTATAAAAAATATTCACTGGTACACTATCATTTATGCATGCCATAAGACATTTTTAAAATATAGTACTAACAAAAATACTAAACATGAATAGTTATTTTTGAAAGATAATACTTCCACCTGTTCTCAAGTAAAATGATATAAATCTTTGTTTCCACATTACGTATGATGAGAATAATGTAGTCAAAAAGTTATGTTGCTATACTAGTTTGTGTTATCTGGCTATCTCTACATTTCCTGCATCATCATTCTGTATATCATTATCATCACATACTATTTGTGCATGTGTTTCATTTTAATCATAGATGATAGAACATCTGTGAAAGTGAAAATGTTCTCTAAGAACATATAGAAAAAAATGATGTTAATAATATGTATCAAGCATATCCCTTCAACAAACTGTTTCTTATCTATTACTGTATATGGAAAAAGTTCCTCCAGAAGGATTCAAACCTGTGACTTGTTGCTATCAAGGCACCTGCTATACCACTAGACTACGGATGTCTGTGGTATATCGCTAGTCGAGTACACACCCTCATCACTGATATAAACCTTCATCTTAGTGGGGCTAACAAGAGAGAACTTAAGCAGATATGGGAAGTTGACATGAATAATATAAAAGAAAATGTTGATGGAGGATGTGATATGACATTTTTAAATTTTGAGATTCATAAATTTGAACCAAGTATTCAAGGTGCATTTTATTCAGTCATATACATAAATACATGAAATATATTGATTTTTATAGTGTAGGAGTGCCAATTGAATGTGCATTTTCTTTGGGCTATTTGTGACATATGTCAATGTTTTACTTTCAGAAACTCAAGTACAAGCTCATTAACTAGTGGTCACATAAGGGGACGACGGAGACATGGTGGAATTTCTGGAGGTAAATGTGATATCAGTGGCAGATTCAAGGGGAGGCCCAACTGGCCCGGCCTACCCCCAAAAAACCCTTAAATTTTTCAAAATTGTTAAATATTGGAGTAAAAAAGAAAATTACATTCAAATTTTCAGTCTGTGAGTGCCATTTCCGGCCATCTAGAGGTGACATAATCGTACATTTTCTTACCTCAGCCCCAACCATTGTGAGCTGAGGCGAAGTTCCTCCCTGGGACCTCTCTATTTCAAATTGCTTGATCTGTCACTGGATATAGTTTCCTATTGACTGATGTTTGTGATTGTTGTAGGATTATAGTTTTTAAATTTTATTTTGATGTTGTTTGTAGTTAGCAACTGTGACAATGTTTTGTAGCTTGGTAGTAAAGGTCAATAGCTTGGTAGTAAAAGTCACTATCTTGTGATCCCCAGGGCGTGGGATTCAAATCCTCTGTTTCCTTTAGGAATAACCCAATTCCATTACCTCCTTAACCACACTTCATGCATTACAGAGCATGACATAGTGTTTATTTTGATAATATTGTGATTGAATTTAATGTAGGGATTTTGCGGTCACACTCAACAAGCCTAATTTTTCATTTAATGGTTATTTTTCAAGCTTATTTTTAGTTTATTGTTTTAGATTACAGATTTTAAAGATTATAATGTATGTAATATGTATTTGTAATTATTATATAAATACATTTAATAGGCATAATTTTAATTAAATATTGTAAATAAGACCACTCTAGCCTAGCAGTCGTATGTGCCTATTTATACCACCCTATTTTCGAGCTTTTTCTTTCAGTGTCTGCCCGTATAATTGTCTGGCAACAGAAAAAGTTTGAACAGACTTTGTCAGATACAGTGATTGTTTAGGTTTTTTCAGACATATCTGATCAAATAAATAAATAAATCCTTCCATGTCTGCTGGAATTGTGACAAACTCTACTTCCTTTAAGTTTTATCAAACATGGTCTATTTAATTTGACAGACAAAAATTTGTATGTTACATTATGTTTAATCAGATTATTGTCTAAAAAAATTTGAATGTCTTTCTGTGTCGGATGAAAGCTAGATACAGCTATGTTTCATCTGATTCAACCCCATAATAAATCTGAACAAACTTCTGCTGTAAAGTCACATCACAGTCTTAATGAAAAGAAAGTTTTCAATTGCTGTGAAAATGTTGACTTCAACATAAAGATCAGATTGAGGAAATAAAAGATCTGTACTATACTAATTGATACAATGAAAAGGATAGCATAAATTGCTATTAAATTTTCAATTAGTATTAGACCATGATTCATATTTTTATTTCACTCAAGAGAGATGGACTGGCTTTAATCAAACACATATAAGTTTTATGAAGAATGTTATAGAAATTTTTATTCATTAAAAAAAGAATTTAGATTTTTCTATTTCACTGTAGAAAATAAATGAGCAATACTGAAACACATAATAATTTTGTTTTGTAAAAATATGTTAATCACTCAACAAAGATTGTTCATTAATCAATCATGAAAACATAAAATATTAACATTTATTGTTTTTATTTTTTTTTTACAAAAGATTGATTCTCATTATTCAAACAATGTGTATCTTATTTTATTATATTGTTATATAGTTTATGGTAAAATTTGGTTATTTATTTTGTCTTGTTTTCTTTCCAGGATACATTAATAATTCAAGGAATGAGTCTGGTAGACATGTCTTAGAACCTGGAAGTGAATCTCCCGCTTGCTCATCTGTAGAAACACCACATGACGTAAGAGCACCATACACATCGCATCACATCTCAAAGGGTGTAACGCTTATGAGATTAGGGGGCCTCAGGATATTAATTAACTTTTTTTTTTGCCAGGACTATGTATCCCTAATCACATGAGTGGGCCTTCTCAGGGCACAGAATGTGTAAAAAACATCAAATAGACCTTTAAAACGTCAAAAACACCGGTGCAGATGGTAGTAGCTGGGCCCTGAAGAAGCCTTAGCATGTGGCGTTATGCCTCTTAGTTATACTACTGTGCTTAACCTTAAGTCTTGCTACAGTGTAGGCTAATTAAATGCATAGAGATGCAGGTGTTAAAATCATTATAGTCAAAAAATACTGTGATACTATAATAATTAGTTTTTACCATTCCTAGGTCAAACGATTTGATCAAATAAAGATTTTTTCCTCCTCCTAATTTGGTGTTAATTACTTTCACAGATCTATTTTAATGGGAGAATCGTTATGTGTTGCAAGAATGCAAATTATAGTCATTTTGAACGATTTGCTGAAAACAAAGTAATGAAGTAACTAAAATCAGGGGATTGATGGAATAAGGAGAAATTGATTGAGAGGTTGATGACAGTGTGTGGGGGGGGTGGTCATAAGTGAGCTGCATACTAATGTGTATGTTGGTGGTAATAAAAATTGGCCTGGGAATTATTTGCAAGTAAAATGTCTGCGAGACTGTTCAGGCAGCACAGATGATGGATTTATGACTTTCATGCCCAACGCGAGGAAGTTCATAGGTCAAAGATTGACGTCACTCTTGGTAGATGGGTGCGTAATTTGTTAGCGATTTGGGGTTTTTTTTAATTTCATGTTTTGTTAGGGTTAACCAAATTTTTGCTTATTTCTTTACTAAGATTAATTACTTTTTGAATTACATTTTAGTTGTTTATAGAGCTTCATCAGTTAGAGTATTGCGATGGGCAAGGTCAGGTTTGGAAGGAGAGGGCAAGGTGGATTAAGTTTGAGGAGGATATAGAGGAAGGCTCGGATCGTTGGGGAAAACCTCACGTAGCTTCTCTCACCTTTCATAGTTTACTGGAACTCAAACGTGGCTTGCAAGACCATGGTAAGTGTACAATACATGCCTCCAAAATAAAATAAAAGCACCTGAATTAGAAAAGCTATAGTTTAGTGATTATGGTGCCTCACATGATCTTTGAGGGCATTGGTTCAATCTGTCAAGATGCCAGAATATTTCTCAAATATCTCGAACAGATACACTTTCACATGGAACTTATGTAGGCGCTATATAAATGACCAGATTTGATTAGATTAGATAATGCCACTCTAATATAGTGCATTCCGCAGAGAAGCCTCAATGCGCTTTACAACAACTAAACAACAATTCAGTAAAATAATTTTGACTTAAACTCATGTATATTTGAGAATGAAAATGTATGCATTTAACAGTCGACCCGTTACCAATATGTTTGCTTTCTAGCCCTGAAACTCTGAGTCATGCATCGGCAGGCCTAGCGCCTTAAATTGTCAATAAACGATGCAGTGTTGGGTTGGTTCTTTTAGGCATCTAGAGTGCTGTTAGTCTAGGTTTACGGTTATTTTTCTTGTCCGTTTCCTTCCTTTGTTGTCAAGCGCCTTGAGGTTGCTCCAATGGGAGGCGCTATACTAATTGCAAATTATTATTATTATTATTATTATAAAGCCACTGTTGCTTCATCCAGCCCACGGATGGTGGATGATCTGTTTGCTAACTTACTTTCTTTGATGGTTTACATGGCAACAAGTCTTTCTGGGCAGGAAGATTAGCTGTCTAGTTGGCTGTTTAGTCACTGCCCAGTTGGCAGTTTCAATTTAAACTGGTCAGATTGTCAGCCAGTGTAGGAAGCAAAAACATTCTGGCTGTGACGTTTAAAAAAAAAAATTAGCTATTTTCCCATTTACATTACTCAAGTGGAAGGTAATTTGCAACAAATCTATCGTTTTATACCCTTAGATCACTAAGAATTTTATTACCCTTTTTATCAGGAAGCAGTATTAGTACCAAAGACATGAATTTAACAACCTTTTAAAGCTAAAAGTAATAAATTTTGTATATTTTAAGCATATTCTTTGCACAAAAAATATTGCTATTACATATTTTACATTGACAATATGTTTGGTAAAACAATGTTGTGTATACCCTGCAGGTCAAGACTCAGATGGCTTAGTGAATAGTTATTTCTAAATGTATCATGGACTTTTTGTGGTAGAAAAATTTCTTCCTAAATTTTGTTATTTGTTGGGAACTTTACTTATACCAGATATACTGGTAGGACCATTAATATTTATGAGTAGATCATTACAAAGTAAAAATGAAACATTTTTTTTTTTGCTATTTTTAGATTTCGAGTTATACTGGTAGGACAAATTATATTTTTTTAGTAGATCATTATATATCGTGATAAAAGAAAATGCCAAACAATGTTAATATACTGGCATGCCTTCGTATTTATTTATTCATGACAGTGACCAATGGCCCACAATGAATAATCACTGAAATCGCAAAAAAAAGTGTAATAGGAAAAAAGCATCCTTTTAGCTCCAACACAAATATATCTTAGAGTATTGATATTTCTTCTAATTTTATGGAACATGCTGTTGTCAATATCATAAACACTATAATTATACACAATAATAATACTAAGTACTTTAGAAAGTTCATTAGTGTACAAGATTTTAGATGGTATTGATGATACTTGGTTAGGATCTGTAGACTGTTAAAGTGGCCTGAAGTCAAAGTCAAACTAATTATTCCATCAATAAAGTACTTGCTGTCTATTTTTGGGGAGCATGCTGTTGTCAATATCATAAACACTATACATAATAATAATAATAATAATATTAGTAAGTACTTTATAAGGTTCATTAGTGTATAGGATTTCAGATGCTATTGGCCATATTAGACTGGTCGTTCTTCGTTAAACCACGCCCACCTGCGCAGTGGTAAAATCCTACTTAACGAAGATGACCAGTCAAATAGAAAACTGGTAAATACTCAACAAAACAAAATGGCTGCATAGTTACCTCGATACACGCTTAGTAAACAAGACTGCTTCGGATTGTGGCAGTATGGATTTTTTGTAAAAATTCTATTAGCCTACAGTTATTTTTTGACTTCAATATGGGTAAATATTGTAATTTATATTTTCTGAAAATTAATCTAAATTATATTAAAGCAAGTGTTGCTAAACTGACCAATCGGCCATATTTTTTTTGGTCATGTGCATAACTTAACGCTGATTAGTGCATTCTGGTTTACGTTAATTTTCATTGTCAACAAAGTCTATTTTACGAACCAGTCGAATGAAAATTATACTCAACGAAAATTCGTACTCAATGAAATGAACCAGTCGAATAAGCCCACTGACTATTACTTACTGTCCAATCCTGAACTTGTTTGAAAAAAAAATTTAGAAGTTGCATATAGTTGCCTCTCTCTCTATGCCTGACATTTAGCAAGGATTACAAGAACAACTTCTTTATTCAAATTTCTATAAAGTGCTGAATCTATTAAATCAATTTGCTCCATAAAAAATCTTATTTTATATTATTTATGATTCCCAACTCAGGATGTAATATGTGCTTTGTAATGGCTTCTGTGACATTAAGGAAAAGACAGAGAACCGCCATTAGTAAAAGAAATGACATTTTGGTGTTTCCTGCTGTTAGGACATATGTTAGAAGGTTGATTTGTTAACATTAATTTTACACCAATTATAAAGGTGAACATGATTATGAGGGTCATTCCTTTACCTATTAGAATGAAAACCGACATTTCTTATATAAATATAAGTTAATAATATTAATAATATCCAAGATTTATAAAGCAGCTTATGTTGTTGAACCTCTAAGCACTATACATAAACTAAAATCAAAAACAAAACAAAAGGACCAAAAAGTTAAAAAATTCCCACCATGCCATAAAAGAAAATAATATTGAAAACAAATATGTTTTAAGTTCACCCTTAAAAATGGTCACCAACTGTGTCCTTAATGCGATCTGGAAGATAATTCTGAAGTCATGGAACTACATGAGATAATGCACGGTGACCAAGTTGGTGACCAAGTGAAAAGTGTAAACTTCAAAGAGGGTCAATAAAAATATTCGGTCTCGTACCACTAACCAATCTACCACCATGGAACATAGCACTGATTGTAGCACTGTCCCCTTTTTAACATTGACCACTCTGTATACTCTCCTTATCTTTTGCAGGAGTTGTCATGTTGGACTGTAAACTAATAGATCTGTCGGAAATCTTTGAGACAGTTGCCAAGCAGCTATTTTGCAGTGGTCTTATAACGGTAGATGGTAAGAAGAAGATAATGCAGATGCTTAGTCAAAAAGTCTCGTAAGTTACATATGATAATATTAAAAACTACCAAGTTGTCCATGTTATGAATTTTCTCGTTTTTATTTTCAACCTGATTGTAATACTGTAACTTAAAATGATTCCAAATTTTTTTACACACCTACAAATCACAGTGGGTGCTATAAGACAAACTATAACTGTCTTCAATTAAAAACTTCAATATCCATTAGGTGCCCATTTCCTTGATAACTGCAGCATTAATGATGGACGCAGATGTGTGCAATAATAGATCAAAAGCTACTACTTTCAAAGTGTTAAGTATGATCTGCAGTATTATTATTATTGTTATTAACTTTTAGACTTAAACAACAATATCTTGAAGAAAAGTAAGTCTAAAAGTTATAAATTAATATTATATGATAATATTATCATATCTAGGTTAGTTTTTGTTTCATTTCATAGATCATTCCATTTCTTGGTGAATGATATATGAAGTTTTGGCCCCTGAAAAAGGTAAAAGAAAGGAAATAGATGAAGGAAATGGAAAGAAAAAAAAATATAGGAAATAAAGCTAAAGATAGACAGGAAAAGAAAAAAGAAATGGAAAAGGAAAAGAAAGGTAATAAGTAAAAGACAGAAATATAAAAAAATTAAATAGATGAAAGAAACTTAAAATTACTGTATTTTTCAAAGGATTCATAACTCTAAGTTAATAATATACTGTAGCTGTTTATTTATGAATCAATAATCTATCTCACTTCTGGCTGTAAAAGTGCATGGAGGTCTTTACATTATGCGCTATATAAGTTCATGATTATTATTATCAATATTACTCCTATTTGTAATTATGTATATTGACAAATCATAACATGTTACAGGATACAAACTGAACATACTAGTGCTTCCTTGATGACTTTCAACATTAATAATTGAAAAAAGATAATGTGCAAAACTAGGTCACATGCCTTATAGTTGAAAAAGTCTGTAATTGGTTGATTGGTTTGTTTTGTTGTTAAACTTCACACACAATAATAATTACATAGCATGTTGAATAAATATAATTTGAAGAGAATTATATAGAAAATCGAGTCATGCATAGAAACAAAAATTCAAACGCACAAATAAGTTTGTAAATGAAGACTTTGATAATTTTGAAACTTATCAGATGTCTGACAAGCAGTTAGAATTATTATTAGAATAAAATGAGGCATGTTGTCGCACAGGCCATAATTGATGCTATGAATTTGAGAGTTCGTTGAAGTGCCCTAAAAATATTTTTCCAATATAAATTGACAGTTTAATATCAAATTAATCGTGTCCCGCATTTCTTCTGGAAATGGTCAAAGAAGCCATATTGCTCATGCAAGGAGGTATTGTTTATGTCTTTTTGGGTTTTCACTTTCAATGAATGACCACTCTCCTCTCCCTACATAATCATTGGAAAAAACCTAGGAGGTTTAAAACACATTCTTCATTTACATGTAGAAGGGTGTATATGTGAGGCCCTAGAACATGACTGACCACAATGCTATAGACACGTGTATAAGAGACAGTATATATATATATATATATTGAAAAAAAGGAGCTTTTCTCTTTGGAAAGCTTGAATACATAAAATTACATAAAATACATATATTTTAAAACCTCAGATAAATCATATTTCTCTTAGGACACATACAGATGGATTCATACATTATGGTGATTATGTTAATAGAAATTTAAAAAAAAAAACTGTAATGATGATTAACCTATGTGTAAAAAAAAAAGCCTGTAGCACTTAGCAGATTACAGTAAGCTTTCAGTTTGATTTTACACACAATTTATGATTAGTTGTTTACAATGTTGATGTTTTAATCGATCAATCTATGTAAGCGGGTAGCTTAACTGTTTCATATTGGTCTATAAATGATGCAGATGTTGGCTTGGAATGTAGCGGAAATTATCAATGTATTCACCTGAGCTGTGCAAAGTTATGAGTGACATTTATGCAGAAATGAGCAGATCCAGTAGAGCTGGAGATAGACTAGGCAGCTTAGCTGAATTCTCTTGAGTGCAGAACTTAAGCTAAGCTGAATGAGCTCAAGTGTGGCATGAAACTGAGCCAATAAGCAGTGGCACAGTGTAACTTATGTGGGCTTTGAGAACGATGTGAGCCACTAGCATGGGCCAGGGTCACCACAGCCTTCCTGTTGGGTGGTTAGATGGTTAAAAGCATTAGTGAGTTAATCATCAGATTTCATTTTGTAGAAAGCTTGTTTTATTAGTTTCTGTGTAGGCCTATAGCAAAACAAGCTTTACATAGTAATGGAGGTTGCGACCCAGGCTGGGGCTGCCAAGGGTCAGAAGATATTATGGTAAATCATGCAACAACAGATGCATGTTGTACTCTCGTATACACAGTTTTAACATTGTGATGGCAAACTTTAGTTATTTGCATTATGTAATCTCATATTCATATTTTTTTGTAAAAAAAATATTTTACGATTTTTACTACATGTGGTGGGTTTAAACTCAGGCCCCTAAGCTCTCATGAACTATGTTAATTCACCAAGGTGAGTAAGCAGCTAAGTTGTGTTCGCTCCCCTGTAGCAGACAGCTGAGTTCAATATCATTGTGCATGAAGAGCTGCAGGCAGCTAGGCTGTGGCGGGCAGATATATCAGCAATCTGTGAGACATGTTAGGATTAATGTTTATAATACTTTTTTTACTCCTCTTTAGGGAATTATACAATAACCGTGGCAACGTGAAAACAAGGTACATTTCCCTTGCTCAAGTTTTTTACTAATATATCTACATATTTCTATCTTCCTGGAATGAGCATGTCCTACTAATATTTATATGATTATCAACAAAAGACATAGTTTCTTCATAATAAAAAATGATTTTTTTGAAATGTTTTATGTGATTATATTAGCAAGACAATAAAGATATTTATGGAATTGTATTGTAATTATTAATATAATAGTTTAACAAATATTAAATTTTTAATTGTTTTAATATCAATTAATAGTTTTGCTATTCAGGATCTGCCTCTCCAGTTGGTCTGTCTCAAAAAGTTGATAACAGTGTTTTTTATTAACATGTAACTTGCAGTCTCTAGTTAATTTCAATTAGGTATTGATAGATGATAAATATGATGTCCATTATCGCACAGGTAATCTTTGACAGTGTAAAACCTTTTTAATATTTAAACAAGAAACAGTACATACATTTATATAAAACATCAAACATCAAAGGATTAAAAAAAAACACAGAAAATAAAATTTTCAAACTATATATTCTTTGCTATAAAACTTAAATTTTTATATTTCTGAAGAATGTTTCAGTACCAACTAAACCAGTTTTGCAAGCCAGAAATTAAGTATGCTTTACTTTAATATAAACATTTCCATAGTTATTTTAAAAAAAGTTATTTTATCCCATTCACTGCCTTGTTAAATGTTGCAAAAATAAATTGGGTTTGAAATGAATGATTGATGAAAGTGAGTGCAGTTTTAAGGCTGTATTGACTGTGAAATTGATTTTCAACATAAATTCTTAATTTTTTTTTCTTATTTGGCAAATCTCCATAATGCTATTGCATGGTTGTTGGTGATAAATGTATTTATGTATGATTTGATCTGATTATAAACAATGCTGTTTTAATCATCTAACACCTTATCACCTCTGAACCAATGAGGTGTAGTTTTAACAACATTAACTAGGACAAGGCTAGCATTAATATCAAGACCAACAGCCTATCCACAGGCTTGGCACAACATTAAATAACCTTAATTTATTTTTCTACACCAATGTTGTATTACGTTCGCTTTCATAAGCCAAATGCCAAATTATATCCTGCATGGAACAGTGTGTTGTTTCATAAAAATCAGTTATATTGTGTAATTATATTGTGTAATATTTGGAGTGGCTTTGCTGTTGCATGCTCACTTCACTGCCAATGTTTCTGGCTCAAGTTATTTCAGTTTAAAATTTGTCAAATGTGTTTCAATATTTGATATGGACATGTATTTTTAAAGTATATATGTTTATTATTTATATATGAGAGGCAATTGTTTATGTCAGTTTTGATGTTTAATAGTAAATTTCTATTAACTTTATTTTATAAGATTCCTTTTCTTTTAACTAGAGGACATACATTTTCTAGATTAATACAATTTTTAAATTCTTTATATTGTATTTTTCTGCTTGTTTTCTATCTTTTGGTATATCATTTTGATTGAAAAATATATTGCCTCATAATTTCACACAAATTGTGGGTGATGTCAACAATCAAGAAATATAAACAAGCGAATAATAAAAGTTGAGAAGAGAGAGAGTTTATTTCCTGCGAGTTGTGAGTTGGAAAAATGTGAGGTACAAAATGCAAGTTGCAAGGTGGTAAATGCAAGTGTTCTTATATTCTACACAAACTTCCATCCCCATTCTGAGTTGAAACAGCCTTTTGAGAATAAATTTTTACCATTTTTAAAAATATTATGTTATCAAATATTGGGTTCTTCAAATATTACAGGAGACATCGTAGGCACTCGTATCCCCTTGAACCCAGGTGAGAAATGACGGTATAATGAATTTTTCTTTTTCTGGTAGATTGAGTTTGGCACTTAGTTTTTGAGGTTTTTGTGTTGGTTTCTTTTATATTTTATGTTTGTTTTAAGAAATACCATGTAATCTGCAATATCTGCTATGACTCTATAATCCTGTTTGTTATTCTGTCAATTTTAATACTATTTTTTACTACTAACTTCTCTATCACTCAAGTGCATAGCAGAAATTATAGCATTTTCCAAACCTAATATCTATCCATTAGTTTAACACAGTGCACTAGAGCTAAAAACAATGCAGCACACTGGTTGTGGTGGGAAAGCTGACCTGCGACTCTAAAAGTGTATGAGTATAACAGCAAGGGTAAAATAGCTAAAATAGATCAAAAATTCTCTATTATGTCCTTACGCCATCCTGAACATAGAGCAAGCTATTATTTACTCCAGGAAAAATTGGTAATAGAGTATTACCAACTTCATTTTTTTTTCTTTTAAAATTACAGATAATTACTTATAATTATTTCAGTATTTTAATTTTTGGACAGGTTTGAGCTAATTCTGTGTTTTGTAGAGAGTGGTGGCCTTATTAAAACTCCAGTTAGAAACATTGAATTAGACCTAGTGTTACCGTGTCATCACATAATATAGTGTTGACTCAGACTTTGTGCATAAGCTTTAAAATTAAAATGTAGTTCAGAATACTCTTTACAAACTCTTGAAGCTTGTAGTAAATTTGCAAGTCATAGTAAAGCTTGTCGTAAACTTGTACTTCTCTCGTAATAATCTATACTTACTTCATGTTGACTCGTAAACTAAGTCTGCAAACATACTGCACTTGTATTAAACCGATATAAAATTAAAGTTGATTAGACTTCAGTTTCACAAGTTAAGTCGTAGAAACTTGTACGACACTTGGGCGGAAACAGCCTAGGTCTGAGAGGCTCTTTATGTAGGTTTTATCAATTATTGGGCATTCGATTTACGGCTAAGATAACTTCCAGTGCGCTGCGCTATGTAGTTGCATATATAACAATTTCCTGATGTATTATTCATGGTTCATACTAATACAATGAGGCTATTGTTATTAATTATGATAATTATGTTTTTTATGCTTGGTTATATGTAAATGTATTAATTATGTTTCTACTACATAGTTTTTTGGTAATAAATCCACCCCAAGTATGCACAACCTGATTAAAAGCCACCCTAAGTTAATGCCCACCCAGAGTAACAACCCAGTTTTTTATACTATTTTTATATTATACTACTGTTTGTAGACATTATCAATATTAACACTACGGGTTTATTTCTTCTTGAAATCTGATATTCAATAAAAATGAGGTTAAGCAGAAATACCATGCGGTGATAAACTTGCTTCTTTCACAAAACTAAATTTTTCATGTACGCTGTAGATGCTTCCCAGAGCTATGAGTTAAAATTGTAAAAAAAAACATGATTTTTCATCATAAGTAAAAAAAAATGGATCTTCATTCCCTACCCCCCAAAATTAGGAATTAACTTTTAAAGCTTTGCATTACCACCCAGTAATTGGTGAGTATACTTGTTTGTGAAAGGATTATGTAGGCCTTTGATAAGGTATACTAATTAAGAAGAGTACATAATTGTCATCCTCATTCCTCATTCTTTTTAAACTAACTTCTTTATGGTACAACTGTACTTTTATATTTGTATTCCAGTTGCTAATGACATGATTTGACCAGGGTAATATTGTGAAGCGTACTGATGAGACCTTGTCATTAGCTCCGCCCACAATTTCTATGGAATTTATGAGTATTTTAGCCAGCATTTGATATAATTTGCATGTTGGGTTCATTCAAATATAGCATGTGATTTTTCTATACATATAATATTTTAAAAAATCTGGTTTTTCTATGCATCAATTTTTTACTGTTGTATCAACCTGCACATGTTTTATAATTTTTTTCTTACTGGTAGTGTATGTAGATGTGATAAAGTGTTTACTGTGAACTTTCTATAAATAGCTTTTCTTTAACTTATTGTATGCTGCTATGCTTCTGTAACCTATTTAATATCCTATAAAAAAGCCTTATGCTGTATTCAGTTTGTATTAGCATGAAAATTAACATAAATAACATGAACATAGACCTATTTGGTCAAATGCTTTGTTTTAATTATTCATTTCTAACATTTAACACTGATACAGAACATGTTTTTTTTTTTTTTTTTTTTTTTTTCATTTTATTATACATATTTTATTATATATACAGCATATATATTTATTTATATTATTATATAATATATATACAGATTCCTCTTCTTTAACATTTAAAATTTATATATATATGTGAATTTATATATATATATATATCTGAATATATATATATTCAGATATATATATATATATAAATTCACATATATATATAAATTTTAAATGTTAAAGAAGAGGAATCTGTATATATATTATATAATAATATAAATAAATATATATGCTGTATATATAATAAAATATGTATAATAAAATGTCCAATCAAACCTACTGTTGAACCTCACTTTATCTTATTTTGTTCTGGTTTTACCATTGACCACTCTGCTGATGATATTTGCAAAAATTTCAACCATTTTTTCCTTAAAACATAAGAAAATTAACATAAAGAAGTCAAACACAAAGATGGTAGTTGAATTGCTCCAAGATTTATTATAAAGATGATGAGATTATTCGGCTATAACCCTTTATCAGGTTTATACAATATGCTTGATAAAGTTTCTCTTCATATTTATATATTTATTGTTATATACAGTATTATAAATTTTATATATATTTTACTAGACAAGGTCGAGAGAGACGAGGGAGTGTGTTCCATCGACTGTCCACCAAAGGTCATGATCACCATCAGCTTCAGGTGAGTCATAACGTTTACTTCCTCACGTTAACACAAACACTAAATTATAAGATGGAGCTGTGCTATATGCTTTATAAACTTCCTCAGTATGCTAGCAGGGGCAGAATTGGGGGGGGGGGAGTGGGTGCCCCACTCCTTTATGCCCAAAATGCCTCTGAGGCTAATATTTCTGGGTGTGTAGAAAGCAAAAATTTCCCAGGGAAATGCCGGACCTCCCATGGTGTAGTCTTTTCTCTTGATTGCACCCCCTTTCAGACATCTTTGGATCCTCCCCTGGCTAGGGTGTAGAGTTGTTTATGGCATCTTACAGGATTCGAACCCAGGGACCTTGCAGATTGAAATGCAGTCATTCAGCACCAAAATTAAGTTGGCCTGAAATGATGTTTAAAACAAGGTTTTCTACTTTGCAAGCAGATTACCAGACAGTAATTTATTAATGAATTAATTGATTTAATTAGGATGTAAATCTGTCATTGCGAGATGGACCTTGATGTTTCTTGACTAATGCCTAATGGTTGCTTTAAGGCGCTTTTTGATGGAAATACCTTATGCATGAGGTTACACCCCATTGTGTTGTGAGAATTGTTTACAACTTTTGTACCACAACCAAACATCGATATTTTTTTTACTATATATCAAGTTTTTTTCAAAATTAATATAATAATAAGGTGAGCATGACCAACACACATTGTTTGCACCATTATCATTATTATCAAAATTAAAATAATGACCTCCCTTCCCACCTCGATACCCTTCCCTTCATTATTTTTTTTTTGTAACAAGAGTGTTTGTTCCAAGTAACTTAATAATTATAGACAAATTACACTTCACAAGCATGGGATTAAAAAAAAGGAATTATTGAACAATTACAGTATAAAAATGGGATTAAGATGTTACTTTTCTCTGATGTTTTCTTATGACTAGGCATTCAATGGAGACTACACATCCATACCAGTAACAGTGGACTACTGTCAGACTTCGCACATACCAAAAGACTCAAGAGAAGGTATCATGCGCAAGATACCGGAAGATTCGGAGGCTGCGATGGTGATGATCGGTGCCGATGACACCGAGACACTGGATGAGTCTGTGATGGCACTTGTTCGTTTAACAAAACCAACAGTTTATCAAGGTTTCACGGAAGTTCCCATTCCCCTGCGATTTCTATTTATTTGTTTTTGTAAATCAAGGGAACGAGAAGCGTATTTTGAGATTGGGAGATCACTGTCAACATTACTGTCAGATCCTGTTAGTATTACTTTCAATAGTTTTATCATTTTATTTAATTCAAATATACATAATATTTAAAGGTTTAGTAGTATTTTTTGCACTTTGCTTTTGTATTTTATAATTATCATTTTTTCTTCAACCTGCCGCTCACCAATTATTATGATCTTGAGTAAAACTAAGATTTTATTTTTGACCAGTTAGCAAACTCACTGCAATGAAAAAAGATGGAAATTTCAGAAAAATAATAAATTTATTTGTTTTTATTATGCCCAGCGACTGCATTAAAATCACCCAAAATAATATTTCAATATTTCTTTTTTAATTATACAAATTTAAAACATATTTGTCAGTCCCATTACTACATTGTTTGCATTCATCAATAAAATTTTATTTTCATTTTCTACTCCACTTTTGTCAAAAATATTTTGCTAAGTAAGAAACAAAATTTTATTTTAAGTTTTTCCCGCCCTCTGATGATCATTATGAACAAGGTATAGAAAGTCTTGCCTTATTATTATTATTATTAATACTTTCACTTTATTTAAACGCCCATCTCTTCCATCAGTACTTTCGCAAGAGTGCATACAGAGCAACCAGCTGCAATGGGATTCTAAAAGGAATTGATCGCTTTTTGGATCGAACCATGGTGCTACCTCCGGGGGAGTGGGATAGAGAGCTGTTAGAACCGATCTTGAGGCATCGCGAGAAGACTCAACATGCTCAAAATAAAGCCAGGTCTGAGCGTTTTAGCAGTGCTCGTCTTTCAGAGTCTGGTAAGTCTGTTTTGTGAATATCAAAATTAGCCCTGGGTTACAGGATTGTGTAGCCTCCAGGGCCCGTATGGCAAGAGAGTAGGGGGAATTCAGGGGCGGATCCAGAGAGATGTCCAAAAGGTGGGCCGAAAGTGGAGCCCATCAAGATAACACTAGCCTAAAACATCTAAGGCGTTTTAGGCTATAAATTTTTCCGTTTTCTTTTTTTCATTCTTTCTTTTTTTTTTACTTTCAAAATCAGCCCCTGGAACTTAGGAGCTCCAGTTGCTTTGGGTAGCAGGGTCAAATGAGTCTTTTATGTGGGTAGATTTGAACAAATATTTGATCGTATTACTCTTTTTTTTTAAATCTTGTGTAAAGCAGTAAAGTTATGTTAGGTTGCCCTCACAAAATAGTATATAATTTTTTTTTAAATTATATAAATTTTTTTGCATTAAATTATATTACAATCATATTTTTCAGATATCAAGTCAATATTGGAAAAACAACGGCAGAAAGAAGATGCTGGCTCAAATTTCTTGAAAAGAACTGGAAAAGTGTTTGGTGGTTTAGTGAATGAAGTGAAACAAAGATATCCGTTATTTATTAGTGATATTAAGGATGGTTTAAATATACAGTGCCTTATTTCATTTATGTGTTTGTACTTCGCCTGTATCGCTCCTGCAGTTGCATTTGGTGGACTTCTGGGTAAGTGCCCACACTACCTCATCAATATTGAAGTTATTAAATTATTATTAATTTTTAGAATGGTTTCACAATTTTTTTTATTAGATTTGTCAATAAGAAATTTAGGTACTGTTGTTTTATATAATATTTTTATATATAA
Source organism: Anneissia japonica (assembly GCF_011630105.1). Classification (NCBI taxonomy): domain Eukaryota; kingdom Metazoa; phylum Echinodermata; class Crinoidea; order Comatulida; family Comatulidae; genus Anneissia; species Anneissia japonica. The sequence continues at coordinate 26,278 of NW_022702649.1, read as the reverse complement.
TGACTGAATGAAGCAATAAGGCAGGAAAATATATAAATGAAGGAATGAATATCTGGAAGAATGAATGTATGTGTGAATAAAATAGAGAATGATAAATAAATAAATATTATGAATTAATTAATTGTGAAATGAATGAGTGTATATATGAATAAGATAAAGAATGATAAATGTATGAATAAATGTAATGGATAGTATGAATAAATTAATGGGAAAAACTGATGGAAGGGATGAATGAATAGATGAAAGGAAAAGGAATTTTGAAATTAATATACGAATGAATGAAGAGATTGATGTATAATTGAATCAAGGATTGCATAATAATTAGTGAATGGATATTTTTTTAAATGAATGAATTTATAAGTGAATATTAAATGTTTAAATAATGAATGTATAAATGACTGAGTGAATGAATCAATCGCCATTACTTGTGCCCCAATGCCATGTTGATGTCTTATCCTTTGTTAATTACTGTGGTGTTTTTTTTTTTTTGTTTTTTTTTTTATTTTTAGGTTCAAAAACACTTGATGTATTAGGCGTCTCAGAGATGATAATTTCAACTGGTTTGTGCGGGATGATTTTTGCAATATTTTCTGGTCAGCCGCTGATTATAATTGGTGCTACTGGCCCTATGTTGGTTTTTGAAGAAAATTTGTACAAGGTAAAGTATGCTTGGTTATTGTGTCTATTGTCATCTTGCAGGCAGTAGACACTAGGCTAAAAAATTCAAAAATAGTGTCCACCCTGTAATCCGGTTGATTTGGGTGTTGATAAGTTCTGAATTGGCCGTGCATTCCTACTTGAAACAGGATTACAAGACCTTGCCCAACAAAAATTGTGTATATTATTCCTTTAATCTATGTCCTCTTCCAGTGTATTGCATGGAGTGAGGAGAAAGTTAAGTATGCAGTAAATTGTTTTTATAATTTTTTAATATATAATTTAACCTTTTTTGTTTTGTAGTTTTGTGATGATTTAGAAGTAGATTTTCTAGTATGGAGGGTGTGGATTGGTTTATGGATCCTCGTCATAGCATTGGCAGTCGTTGCAGCTGAAGGGAGCGCCCTCATTCATTACTTCACACGATTCACGGAAGAAATATTTGCAACGTTGATTTCCCTTATATTCATATATGAAACTTATAAGAGTCTGTATTATGTAAGTTAACTTCAAAGAGAATACATTTACCAGCGTGTTTTTAGTCTTAAGTTATATTATGTTCACCTTTTTTTGTTACTAAGAGAATAACATAATTTTCATTGAATTTTTGCCAATCAGTAAGAATATGTTAGTTAACTAAATATAAGACACCTCTAATTCAGAATCACTTTTGCAAAGAACCAAAATAACAATTGTCAATGTTTCTACACGAACCTAACCCTCTAATTGGAGACCGAGCTCCTGAGACTACCCTAGATTTTCAGGTCCCAAAGTGGTCTGGAATTGAAAGGTGAACTGTATTGATATTTTCTTCGAAGGAGCAAAGCTCACAGGAGGTTATTCTGTTTGCTTCTGTTCTTCATGTTGTTATTTGTTGTTGTTTATGTTAAATATATACTCTACCACATAAAGCTATTAAAATATTTAAATATGTTTCAATAAGTTTTTTTATTTTTACCTGAAAATTTAAACAGGAAAAACATTATTTTACCCTAATGATGGATATTTACCAATCATTATATTCTTTGCATCCTTACCATTACGCCCCGATTCTCTCTTGTGACCTGGCTGTTGACCTCACTAATACTACCCCATCAGGCATTAATCTGAATTTCTGTCTAGTAATTTGTTTTTGTTAGTGTTTTGCTAAATGCTTGTCATATTGATAATTGTTGTTAATGCAGAATGTAGCTAGGGATTTCTCAAGTAGCAATAAAGATTGATTGAAATTTATGACAGCAAAATTTAAGGATATCCATAGTAAAAAGTCTGTAAATCATTGAACAATTTTTTTTGAAAATATGACCACCTCAAATAAAGATTGAGGAAGCCTAATACAAAAATTAAATGCCACACTACTATCAATTCACATAAAAACACACCATGCATGTTTACACTGTACCCAAGAGAAAAGTTAACAACTGGCCCCAAAAACAAGTTCATAAAACAAACTTCAGTTTTTTGGAGGTTTTTTTTCAAAATTATTTATTTATTTATTTAAATTTTGAAAATAATTTTGGATGGCAGAGTATATTTAAGTAGTAAATGTTCATAAGATATATTAATTGTGGGAAGACATTAGTTTATAACTGCAAGTTTTAGTGTTTTTCATTGTTATATTATTGCTGTTAATTTTATTGTTAATGTTATTGTTGTTATTATGATTTAATTTTATGAAGCAGTAATGGTACCAATGGGAGAAATTTCTGCCACCTACAAGCATGGACTTTCTGCTGTCAGTGGCCAATTAAGTTTATCAAGCTAAAGTCATTAATTTGCTAATTTGTGGTTTACTTCAGTTTAGAGGACTTGATTTCATCACTGATGCATGGTGCAACAACATATTTTAATTATTTTGTAATAATAAAGTATCTTTTACATTTCAGGTTGTAGATAAAAATCCATTTCAGATGGAGTATTGCAGCTCGTCACATACCAACTGCAGTGATATATTGAACACATCATATGAAATTCTTGAAGAAATCATCGTACTAGACAACGATCGTCAGCATGAATTCACAGAATTACCCACAGTGCATCACTCAGAGCCATCACACAAGGATCATGAGAAGGATGATCACGATCCGTACCCAAACACAGCCCTTCTCTCAATCATTTTAACTTTAGGAACTTTTTTTGTAGCTTATTTTTTAAGGAATTTTCAAAATAGCACCTTCTTAGGAAGAACAGTAAGTTATTAATTTTTATTTTGTTTATATATTTATATATATTGAGGTATTATATATATATATATATATCTATTGAGATCCAGCGCCGCCATTGATGCACGGTAGAGATTGCATCTTTAGATCTCCGATCTTGTTCACAAATTCACAGACTAGTGCTGTCTCTTAAGAATTTTGTAGGACGCGTTAAGAATGACAAAATATTCTCTGTATCTACTGGAACCGAGCTGCATAGCTTGTATTCCACTATTTGCATTCACACCTGGGCTGTGTATATATATTGCCTTGGTTTGGCTCTGTAATCATTAGTGGTCGTGGGAATAGTTTGGCCCTACCTAAGCTGGTCGAATGTTTTGTTTGGGTCTATACCCTAGCTGCACTGATAAGGCCTGGAAGGCCGAAACGGATCCGTCTGCAGATATTGGGATTCCTTCCAGTGGATGCTTAGTTTATTTTGTCATTCTGATCGGATTTTCTCTACTG